>NC_079434.1:20534578-20549578 GCF_026213295.1 Gadus chalcogrammus | reverse complement strand
CAGGAACACACACACACACACACACACACACACACACACACACACACACACACACACACACACACACACACACACACACACACACACACACACACACACCGACCTTGGCCCCTCCCCTGGAGGCCTGTTTTATCGTTGTAAAACACTACGGAAACACAACGGCTCTCTGAAGCACGAAGGTACCGTCATCCTGTGAGGGGTGGGGCTGGATGGGGGAGGAGGGGGGGAGGAGGGGGGGAGGAGGGGGGGAGGAGGGGGGGGAGAAGGGGGAGGGAACCCTGCATGCGACGCATCACAGCCAGCCCCCAGACCCTGTTAGAAGTGTCTAAGAACTAAAGAAACCAAACCCTTAAACCTTCCCCTAATAGGACACCAAACTCCTAAAACCTTTTCCTGATGGGAAGCCCAAACCCTAACCAAACCGTTGGGGTTTGGTGTGTGTGCAGCAGTGTCTCGCAGACCCTAGGGTTCAGCGGTGGGGTGGAGGCTTTTCCCGTTGTCCCCCAGGAAATAGAAATACCCACATCCCTAAAGGACTTAAAAGACCTGAGGATCACCATGGCAGAAACCATACTGCAGTGCTCTGGTTTGTAGAATGAACAATGATAATAAAAATTGGTACTGCAGAGTAACTTCTTCAAAGAAACAGTTATTATTATTATTAGTCTTATTAATTATCCATTTTATTTTATTCGTTACTCTGGCTCATGCCCCATCCACCAACATGGAGGGAGCAGGATAAATGGCATGTGATGGGGAGTTGGCGTATATTTGTGTTTATATCCATTATTTACCCCACCTTTAATCAACAGTGCAAGTAATTTGTAAAATCACTATATTTTAGTCTTCAGTGAAACAGACCATTGTTCCAGTTGCGGGCAGGAGAATCCCACTGGACAGAAGGGAAACACAAAATGGGTCATTTAAGTTAAACTTTTGAATACACAGAGTAGCACTGTAAAATCATCACCCTTCAATGGATACGGATTTGGCTAACATTTGATATCGGATATAGAATTAGCATTTTTTTTCAAGAAAGCCTAATCTAATGTGATTTAAAAATGTATATCAGGTTGAATGCGCTAAATGCAAGAGGTGGTACCATCCGACCTGAATGGCCATGTCGGATGAAGAATGGGACAAAGAGGAAGTAGCATTGAAATGCAACTGTGGCCTTTGCTGATTTACCGTACAAGGTGTCTACGTTACATATATAACTTTGAATGTGCCTGGTATGTGTGTAATGTATATAGTAAACATAGAATAGATAGAATTCCTTCCAATTCCTGGCTGTAAAATTAATTTTAGTTTAAACTTTACTTTACTTTAGCAACTCGCAATTAATGCTAAACTACCTGAAGGGTTGTATGTTTCATGCCAAAATAAATATTTGCATGCTTGACCTAAATTAAGAGCTGATAAAAGAGACAGGATTTGTTCTTATCTACCCCATATAGCCCACATGAATGTTATAGTGTCAGTTTGGAGCAGAAATATCATTTTAATTACAAGATTCGGCTTCAGATCATTTTTGGCAGGAGGGAAACGACTGAAATGTCTTATATTTGCCCATGTGAAGGTGTTTCAGCTGTTAATAGACACTGGATGGGATGTAATCTATGTAATGTGATACTCATGAATGTTATCAACTCATTTTAAGGCAAATAAAACATTTCAGTACCAAGAGAGGGCTTGAGATCATTTTCTGGCAGGAGGAAAACTACTCCAATGTGTCATATTTTCGCTTTAAAACGTATTACAGCTGATAAAAGAGACTGGATTTGTTCTTATCTACCCCACATAGCCCATATGAATGTTATAGTGTCAGTTTGAACCCTAATCTATTTAATGTGATAGGACCTACTCATGAATGTTATCAATTCATTTTGAGAAGAAAAAAACTTCTTCTTGAAAATTCTATAAGCGGGGAAAATAATGTATAGTAAGAAAATACATGTTTTATTGTATAAAAAAGACACAAAGAAATAATTTCGATTACAGTGGTTAAAAACATAAAGAAGGATAATTGACTCAAGGACAATAGTCCTGTAGTGCTATTGACCAGTATGACTGATAAGACGTCCATCCCCGTACAACGTCGATGTCTTGTCACCTTAAAATACATATCTGTGTTGATCAGTGGCGTCACTATGCTGTTTTATTCGGGGCTAAAGCCTCGGATGTTATTCAATTAGCCCAGAATATAAAAATAAAAATAATAATAAAAAATAATAATATTTATAGACATTTATAAGTAGCCTAGTCTAGATAGTCATTTTGCCAAGAGAATAAACAACAACCTGTTTACCACCTCAAGTGAATTAACCTATCCTATCCCCAGTCAGATCCTTGCGTGTGTGTGTGTGTGTGTGTGTGTGTGTGTGTGTGTGTGTGTGTGTGTGTGTGTGTGTGTGTGTGTGTGTGTGTGGGGGGGGTGGGGGAGGATACAAACTAAAACTATCTATCTTTGTATCTACATTAAGTTAATCTTTGGTGCGTGTCTATTTTGCGTGTTTATCTTTATGGTGTGTATCTAAATGGGGTCTATGGTGTATCTATGGTGTGTGTGTATCTATATGGTGTATACCTATTGGTGTGTGTCTGTATGAGATCAAGATCAAACACAGAGCTGAAATAGCCTCTCACTGTTACCAAGTTCGACCAGAGGGCGCCGAACCTGTGTTGAGTTTTACTCAATAGCTCCCCTCTCACAGCTCGCCTGCCATGTGGTTTTCTTAATCAGTTAATTGGTTGCATCTGGTGCGTTTCACTTAAGAGGGAACCGGACAGTCCATTGTTGTCCTCCACTGCACACAACGTGTGTGTTTGACATCTCCTCCAGTTTCACAGGTTAAAGACTTTTTGAAGTAAAGAGGAGCATCTCATCTGAACCTGATGTGAGTAGAATTGTGTAGCAAAGCACAACTGACGTGACTTGTATGTTGAATATAATTCACTGATAATGTGTGAAGGAAATCGGGGATTGTGGTGGATTAACTCTCATTTGAAATTTAAATAATGATTCTACCTGAAAGTAACATTTTAGAGACTATACATTCAAACTTGTCGAAGTAAGAGGTAAATCACTCTTGACCAGTGGTGGCTGGTAGTCTTTAAAGTGAGCCTAGCAAGGAAAGTCGCATAGCAACACCAACGTGAACTTGACACTAGTCGTGGCGTTTGTTTGCCCTATCAAGATTTTTCACATCAGGGAAACCATGAACAGCCCACGTTGGAGATTTGCCATTATTCATTAGCAAACAGGGCCAGCAATACAGTCTATTGCTAGTAATGCTACCAGTAAGCCATGAGTACCTAGCAAACCATGTAGCACCCACAACACTGACGTTGCCATTACTTTTGGTGATCTCGATTTTGCGAAGTGGTCTACCTTTTTCTTTGGCCGCTAACTTAGCACTGTAACTCAATGAATGGAATGCTTTGTGTAATTAAAAATGAACAATGTCCTATGTTTCCAATGTTTCCATTGTACACTTTATTCGCAAATGTTAGAATCTCGTTATCCTTCAGATGATTTCACCTGCTTTGCGTCTCTTAGACTGAGCGGCAATGCAATGCAGGCAGAGCAGGTTTGTTTGTTATCGACAGCGTTGCCAGATTGGGTAGATTTCCCGCCCAATGATAATTTTCCCAGCCTAAAGCGGTTAAAAGTAGCCCAATTGGGTGGGAAATCTGGCAACACTGCTCACCAGCCAGGAATCCTGCTGATTGGTTCATAGCGCCGCGCGACTAGATTTCTGCGCGAATCAGACCCCTGTAAGGTCACACCCACTAGAGGAGGACTTTCCTCCTCTCTCCCATTGAAACCCATGTTATTCACCGGCCGTCAGTACTTTCTGGGAAATGAATGGGAGTCAACGGAGGCTGAGGGCGGACCTTCCTCCCTGAAGTAATTGTCAAAAGGCGATAGGGGGTGCTAATGTCCCTTTACCCAGGGAAACAAACAATATATAATCAAAGGCATTGAAGTAGTCATATTTAAGGGCATTAATTCATTACAGTAGTCTGGGCAATCTACATTTATATTCTCAACAATGTTATGGAGGATCTTCCTCCCTCTCCTCAATGGAGAAGCCTCCACTGCTCTTGACTAATGAGTCAAATAATTAGTATAACTTATATTAAAAAGCTGGATTCGTTAATTATCATTATTTAAAAGTTGGATGATCCCAAAAGCCCTGAATTTGTATTGTCATTCATTTATCTGATTTAATGGAGATGGTAGATGTTGAACTGTGGGACAGTGTCCAAGTTTGGGGACCATGAGTAAACTCTTCCTTCCTTCAAAGGTCTATCATGGATATTTAACTGCAGTTCTGTGAGTATCCCAACTTAACCATGAAGATGAACTGAAAACTGTAAGTCATAAGTTTCTCATTACTCTTGGGCACATTGATGTATTTTGGCTTCCTGGTGAGTTAACCCGTTACCTGAAGGTTGATCTGAGTTGTAAGGATGTTTTATTGGTTCATTGGTTACTTAGGTGTTTGTTTTTATGTTGGTTTTAATGATTTGTTAAAATGGTTACCGGCTCCAAGTTATTGTTGCAAGCTGGAGTAATGGGTAGGGTTCTGATGTCTTCAGTCTTCTTTCCAGCTACTCTCCTGAGCTCTGCATCTTCATCACATGTGGGTGTGGTCTGAGTGAGCAGAGGTGCATACTGGGATACAGTGCTGTCTGAAGTCTACAGGTCTGTAGACACGCCCCCTCAGGGGAAACCGAGTGTTTGAGAAACCGTCGTAACGTCAGTTACATGGACTAGAATGTTCTTTAAGATGGAGACAGGGATTCAGAAGGGGAAACGCCAGGGGGAGATGAGGGGGCTCCTCATCTCAACAGCTAAAACAAAACTTCAGTCTGACACAGAGAACCATGGAACACATTCAACAGTCCCCTTCAGACATCGTGCCTCCTCAGGAACAGTTTCATGTCCAAGAAGGTCTTAATTGGGGCCATTCCAAGATGGATCCTGCTCCTCAAGAGCCACCCCCCTCCACTGGGTGGTCTTCTGAACAGATGACCTCCTTCCTGTCCCCAGGCTGACTAAAGCTTCACCGTTTGCATCTGTGAAGGCCCCTCATTCAGGAAACCACTGGACTACAAAGACATGACTTCAGAGACGTTGAATCAACCTTGGACACATTTTGGAGACGCCAAGCATAATCCATCACCAATGTGGGACGCCACTGAAAAATGTTGCATGTAATTTACTTCTCTGGAGACATTGGTTGTTCTGTTCTGGGTGCCCTGGCAGGAGAGCTGGGGTTGGATGATGGAATGTTATTTGGCATGAAGTTTTTACCCTGCATGATTGTTTGGCCTTTTATGGCTCAGTGGTGTGTGCGTTTGGGTTTGACATGAGATGGATGGTTTTTGAGCATCCTAGGTTCTACTGTGTGTCTCTCACTCACAGCTGGCATGGGGTTCTACGTGCGTGTCCTGGGTTCCAAGTGCGTGTCCGGCTTGCATTGACAGTAATAATGTTCATACGGGGGTCTGTGTGATTGGCTTGGGATATTGGAATGGTCAACTAAATCATACCTGCTGGACGGCCACAGGTTTACTTAAGGGCCTCCAGTAGACATGAAGAGCCCAGAGCGACGCTGCGGAGCAATATCCAACACACTGGGCAGGAAGGAGAGTATCCAACTCAAGTGTAAAAGAATGCAAGCAGCGTGTTCAGATCAGTGACTTCAAACTGGGACTACACCAATCAGGATCAATGGAGGATGGACACCTGAAGGAATTCCAAAAGCAGAGTCTGACGTTGGAAAGGGAGCTAAATGGATATTCAAGATGACCTTCAGACCTGTAATGAGACGGCTCTTCCTACCTGGCTGGATTGATGGAGAGCCCTGTGGATCTTGTCTTGCTCTGTTGCACATCTTCTCAGGCTGAACTGTATTTGTTTCGGACAGGACTAGCAGAACGATTGGTTCCCTTAAATCAGAACCAATCTGGGAACTGCAACTAGTGCGCTCTTCGAGCTGAAGTTGTGCTCTTCAGCTGAGGAGTTAAGGAAACCTTCACTGGGGCTTCACGGTGTAAAGAGGAGGATGTTTCAAAGTGTTCCATGGTACTCTGATGAAGACCGTTGTTGTGTTCCACTGGCTGAGGGGAAGAACCCTCACATCTTCCTATTGGCCTTTCTCCTCTGAGAATCCTGGCGCCATCTTGAAGGATATTCCAGCTCATGTAACTGATGTCACGACAGATTCTCAAACACTTGGTTTCTCCTGAGGGGTGTGTCTATCAAACTGAATACTTCAGAAAGCACTGTATCCCAGCATGCATCTCTGCTCACTCAGACCACACCCCCATGAGTAGGATGCAACAATCTAGTGATGGAGATGTAGAGTTTTATAAGTAACGAGGGAGCAGACAAAGGTGTTTAGAACACAATGGCATGTCAAGTCTGTAAATCTCTAAACCATGAAGATGATTGGATAGTTCAAGAATTGGGCTTCTTTTTATTATGGGCGGTCCTTTCACTCAGATGCCCGCTTCTCACTGGAACTGTAAATGTGTTGGCTGGCTGGCATGATTTGCTGTTGGTGATGAGGCGGTCAGGGTGACGTTGCAGGGCTATGGTCGGCTCTCTGTGAGCTCAACGTTTAGATTTGCTCTGTATGGTTTGTACCCTGAATAATCTTGATAATTGTAAAATGTAGACACGGTTTTGTATTGAATGATTTTAGGTTTAAAGTTGTCGTACATGGTAGTTTGGTTCTTTGTACGGTTTTGAGTGATATAACATGTACACACTGGGTGAATAATAATGTAAAGGCACACTGTATAGTAGCAATGACCAACAGCAACAAACAGATCTCCTCAAGGTAAGTCTGTTGGCTGTGTTTTAATGAAGACCATCGCTGGACTTCAGGATCTTCCTCCGTTCAGCTCAAGGTGAGGCGCTGGTTATGTTGTTTCTTTGGTTGGTTCCGGCCGGAATGTTCGGATTCCGGTCGGACGGTTTGTGCTTCCCGCCGTGGAGGTTTCTGAGTGCGGTCACTTTATTTAGTCCCAATGGTTAGCATAGAACGTTGTAGTCTTGACAACCATAAGAAACCACCTGGCAGTTAGTTGGACCGGAGTCCCCTGAGGGAATCTGGCAGAACGTTCTGGAATGTATTTGCGTAACCTCGAGCCGTTGCCAACGAAAACAATTTTTCAGTCGTTTCCATTGGGAATTGTTGCCCCTTATCTTAAACGACTTAAGTTTGATATTAAATACATACTGACACGTACGTCGTACAATATGTTAATCATTTCCGATGGTTGCGCCGTACTTTTAACCACGATGACGTGACGGGACTCTCGCTGCATACAAAACTGCGTTCTACTTGCGGGCCCATTTTTGACATCAGTAACGGCTGAAAATCATTTCAAGGTGGCATTTCAACGGAACCCAGCACCTGAATATGGTTGAGTATATTTGATTTAATATCGATACTGCTTAGTGTTCTTTGTTACATCAGCTTTTGTACGTTCTAAATATCTGCTGTCATTAATTGCCACAGAAGTTAAACCCTACCAAATGTAATGACGTTGAACAACGACTTTGGTGCAGAGTTACCAACTGCATAATATCAAAGCTAAAATAATGGCCGTCCTTCCCACATGTTACAGTAGAAGATACTCTAGAACTGTACAAGGTTAAAAAGGTAACGTGTAGTTTGTCCCAAGGTGTCTGCCTCCTCACCCAGAGCAAGACCTCCACCTCCTCATCCAGAGCCAGACCTCCACCTCCTGTCAGAAGGCCTCCAGAACAGGTCAGTGCTCTGGTGTGTGAGTAGTCTGCTTAGGTCAGTTTCAATGCATGGCCTGAACCACTTCTTTAAACTTGTGGACTGCTCTGTCTTTATTCCCAAAAACAGGATGCTCATGTCTGGCCTCTCAAGTCTTGTCTAGCCTTGAGTTATAAAATAATAGTTTTTGATCATCTTATGATTTTAAATCTGTGCCAAGCTGTGATTTGAGTTAATTCATACGGGGGTTATGTAAGAGTCATATGAGCCATTATTGTTACTAGTGCTGCTACGACCGTAGTAGATGAATTGCTGAACGCGATAATCTGCAGACGTTGTCTAATTTAAGTGTTTAAATATGTTTAAATTTGTCTTCACTTTTACATGTGAACCTCAGATGCAGGTGGTGGGGTGTGTTGCGTCCCCAGGTGATTTACTGCGGAGACCAACTGTGTTTGTTCCAGACCAGGAATCTGTCTGAGGGGAGGTGCTGGATTCCTCGTAAGTTTGTATTTACTTACATGGTTGACTTAAAGGGCAAACTACAGCTGTTCCTTTTGACATGCGTTAACCAACTACCGCTGTGTTTTCTTACTAGAAAGTGTTTCTGGAGCGGAGGCGAGCTGGTAGGGGAGCCGTGAATCTGGAGGATGACCATCACTCTACCAACAAGGATTGGAAGTTTGTATTAACCTAACAAAGTGGAAATAAAAGACTTAACATTTTTGTTTGTTAGCAGACGTTGGGGCCAGACTTGCGCTGTTTGTTCCAGACCAGGACTCTGGCTGAGGTGAGCTGATGGCATCACTCTACCAACCAGGATCCTCGTAAGTTTGCATAAAATAAACAGAGTGGACTTGTTGTAACGCAGGATTCGTTTGTCCAGTACAAGTTACTGCATACTACTGTGGTTGTTTACCAGAAAAACTACAGCTGCTACTTTGTTACGCGCCATTAGAGCCCAACTACTACTGTGTTTGTTACCTTACATTAGAGACAAACTACTCCTGTGTTTGTTACCTTACATTAGAGACAAACTACTCCTGTGTTTGTTACCTTTCATTAGAGACAAATTACTACTGTGTTTGTTACCTTACATTAGAGACAAATTTTGTTTGTAACCAGACCAGAAATCTGGAGGACTGATGGAGAAGCCGTACATCTGGAAGGCAAATCCTGAGGACAACCAGGACTCTACCATCAAGGATTCCTCGTAAGTTTGCATTATCTGGACATAGTGGACTAGGTAGGGGGTTGGGGGTTCAACTCTCAAACCAATGTTGCCGGGTTCAAGTCCTCAGAATACAGTGATGCGTCCTTGAGCAAGGCGACCTAAAGCCTGCCTGCTCCTTAATGACTTATCTTTGGTTCAGATAATGTTGCATCTTTTGAATATTGAACCTAATCAATGTCCTTGTTTGGTCTGGGCAGACACACCTGAGCTGAACCTCGCCTGATCCTGTTTGGTCGGGGGTAGACACACCTGAGCTGAACCCGCCCTGATCCTGACATCCTGCTGGTCCCGTCTCCTCAGTTCATCTGCGCCTCGTCCTCCAGAAGACCTGCTCAGCTCAGCAGTCTGAGGCTGATGGATCAATGACCTCCAGTGGGAGTGATCTTCTTGACCCCACATGTAACCGTGTGCTTCCACACGCCTTTCCCTCACGTCTGTCACTAACCTCACTACTTCACTACTCTCTACTGCTTCTTCTTCTTCCTTCTCTGTTGTTCGAACCTTTACACTGAAGGCGCGTCTTGCTGCCCTCAGAGGGTTTAGCGTTAGGGTTGAGAGTCAGGGTTTAGAGTCAGGGACAGAGCTGGTCAGGGAGGACTGCTTTTTCACAAACCTCTTCACCACCTTTCGGAATGGTGGTGACATTTTGAAAAGGTTCATTTGGGAAAATGTTTTCATCTGCTTTCCTTTACAAAATTGTATTAAACTTCTGTCAAGTGTTGTTTATATATTAAAATCCCACATTGACTTCTACAGTGGTGGGGTGTGTTGCGTCCCTAGGTGATTTACTGCTGAGACCAGTGTTTGTTCCAGACCAGGACTCTGGCTGAGGTGAGCTGATGGAGGAGCCAAGACTCTGGAGGACGACATCACTACCAACCAGGAGCCTCGTAAGTTTGCATAAAATAAACAGAGTGGACTTGTTGTAATGCAGGATTCGTTTGTCCAGTACAAGTTACTGCATACTACTGTGGTTGTTTACCAGACAAACTACAGCTGCTACTTTGTTACGCGCCATTAGAGCCCAACTACTCCTGTGTTTGTGACCTTACATTAGAGCCCTACTACTGTTTGTTACCTGATATTAGAGATAAACTACTACTGTGTTTGTTATCTTACATTAGAGACAAACTACTCCTGTGTTTGTTACCTTTCATTAGAGACAAATTACTACTGTTTGTTACCTTACATTAGAGACAAATTTCGTTTGTAACCAGACCAGGAATCTGGAGGACTGATGGAGAAGCCGTACATCTGGAAGGCAAATCCTGAGGACAACCAGGACTCTACCATCAAGGATTCCTCGTAAGTTTGCATTATCTGGACATAGTGGACTAGGTAAGGGGTTGGGGGTTCAACTCTCAAACCAATGTTGCCGGGTTCAAGTCCTCAGAATGCAGTGATGCGTCCTTGAGCAAGGCGACCGAAAGCCTGCCTGCTCCTTAATGACTCATCTTTGGTTCAGATAATGTTGCATCTTTTGAATATTGAACCTAATCAATGTCCTTGTTTGGTCTGGGCAGACACACCTGAGCTGAACCTCACCTGATCCTGTTTGGTCGGGGGTAGACACACCTGAGCTGAACCCGCCCTGATCCTGACATCCTGCTGGTCCCGTCTCCTCAGTTCATCTGCGCCTCGTCCTCCAGAAGACCTGCTTAGCTCAGCAGTCTGAGGCTGATGGATCAATGACCTCCAGTGGGAGTGATCTTCTTGACCCCACATGTAACCGTGTGCTTCCACACGCCTTTCCTCACGTCTGTCACTAACCTCACTACTATCTCCTGCTTCCTCTTCTTCTTCCTTCTCTGTGGTTCGAACCTTTACACTGAAGGCGCGTCTTCCTGCCCTCAGAGGGTTCAGCGTTAGGGTTGAGAGTCAGGGTTTAGAGTCAGGGACAGAGCTGGTCAGGGAGGACTGCTTTAAGAAAACCTCTTCACTTGCTTTCGGAATGGTGGTGACATTTTGAAAAGATTCATTTGGGAAAATGTTTTCCTATGCTTTCCTTTACAAAATTGTATTAAACTTGTGTCAAGTGTTTTTGTTTATATATTAAAATCCCACATTGACTTCTACATGTTTGGTGCGGTTCATTTAATTGTCCTTTAACTTGGTTAATGTCAAGCTAAAATCCTGCAATACATTTAATGTACATGATTGTTATTCAGCAATGACATAATCCATTTTGTAAAAATATTAAACCTCCATATTACTACAAAATTCAAGCCTATTCATGTATTTAAAGGGGACCTATTATGCTTTTTCGACTTATGACCTATAAACGTTGTTATAATTAGTCATGTTTAACCATACTAAAGTGTCAAATAATGACGTACATGCATTTCGACGTATTCCCTGCTGACAGTCTGGGGTGGCTGTGCAGAGCGCTAAACACTCGGGACAACGTTTGCGATTCACTTGTTCACATTTCCGGGAAATCATCTACGTCGTAGAGGCACTCCTGCCGCGCCCCCATATGCCTGGTCAAATCTGCCCGCGCGCGCGCTTCAAGGAAGGTAACCAATCACAACTGAATTGGGTTGGCAGGAGGGGGCGGAGAAGGACGAAACCGAGCGTTGACAGAAGGCTGAAGGCGCCCAGATAAGAGGAAGAGTCTCCCGAAAATCTACGTTTTTTGTGTATGGTTAAACATGACTCATAACGTTTATAGGTCATAAAAGTCGAAAAGCATAATAGGTCCCCTTTAACAATGTACATACTGCCCCGCAGGCCATTCTCTGCTACTACAACACGTTCAATCCACCAACCCGTCTGACATCAATGTACTATAGCTACGTTGGTTCAAACGGAAAATGTAGTTTGGTGTGAGACTGTTGTCTAGCAGAGGCAGCTGAAATGCACCGCATGAATGTCTGTGTATTTACATTTTAAAATGTTCATGTCCTGGTCTAGTTTGTCTGCAAATAACTCTGCCTCCAGCAACAGGATTGGGCGAAGCATATGAAGTGAAAGAAATAAAAGCCCAGTTCACCAGATCTGAGGTCGGCAGCGGTCAGATTTTGGATCATGAATGTATTGAGTGAACAACGTCTGAGCTAAATATTAGCCACCTGGAACTTGGTGCATTTCCTGGAGCTCGGAGGACGGCAGGACGCGTGTTTACCTGGTAGATTAGGCCCTGAACGCAGACATCCTAATCACAGACCCTGTGTTTAATTAGCCCTGAATATAATTTTTGGGTTAAAAAAATTATTCATGAGTAGCCTAGTTTAGATAGTCCTTCTGGCAAGAGAAACAGTTTAAAAACATAACCTTTTTACCACCTCGAGTGAATTAACCTATCCTATCCCCAGTCAGATACGTGTGTGTAAAGTCTGTCTCACTTGTATTCATTTTACTCTGAAATAACTTGAATGGAACTTTAGACATTTGGGGATAAGCAGCACAGCAGTCAGGTAGCTATTTTAAGCTATAATAAACTATTTTGTTTAGTAAGGTGAAGCATTATGAAAGAATGTTCATGCAAAATAAAGCATAGAAATAATTTTGGCATTTTCATTTTCCTCAGCCCCGGTTGTTAATGAAACCTAGAAACACCCCTGCCGTCGACGGCGTTCCCATCGACGGGCCGGACGTCAGGTGGCGGAGGACGGGGTCCGACGGATGGCAGGGGGCCACAAAGGGCCTCCAACGCCCCCCACTCCAGCTCATACTTGGCCAGTATCCTGTGTACTTATACTCATACTGAGCCAGTAACCTGTGTACTTATACTCATACTGAGCCAGTATCCTGTGTACATATACTCATACTGAGCAAGTAACCTGTGTACTTATACTCATACTGAGCCAGTAACCTGTGTACTTATACTCATACTGAGCCAGTAACCTGTGTACTTATACTCATACTGAGCCAGTATCCTGTGTACATATACTCGTACTGAGCCAGAAACCTGTGTACTTATACTCGTACTGAGCCAGTAACCTGTGTACTTATACTCATACTGAGCCAGTATCCTGTGTACTTATACTCGTACTGAGCCAGTAACCTGTGTACTTATACTCATACTGAGCCAGTAACCTGTGTACATATACTCATACTGAGCCAGTAACCTGTGTACTTA
This sequence comes from Gadus chalcogrammus, assembly GCF_026213295.1. Classification (NCBI taxonomy): domain Eukaryota; kingdom Metazoa; phylum Chordata; class Actinopteri; order Gadiformes; family Gadidae; genus Gadus; species Gadus chalcogrammus. Next base: position 20,536,494 of record NC_079434.1, on the reverse strand, counting down.
TACTCATACTGAGCCAGTAACCTGTGTACTTATACTCACATACTTTGGCATTGTCCTGTGTGCTTATACTCGGTGGCGTCACAAGGCTGTTTTATTCGGGGCTAAAGCGCCGGATATTATTTAATTAGCCCAGAATATAATTTTTGGGTAAAATGTATAAAATAAAAGAATAACTCTCTCTCTCTCTCTCTCTCTCTCTCTCTCTCTCTCTCTCTCTCTCTCTCTCTCTCTCTCTCTCTCTCTCTCTCTCTCTTAATACAGCGGACATAGTCCTGTAGTGCTATTGACTAGTATGACTGATCACGTCGTAGATCCCTGTACAACGTCGATGTCTTGTCAGCTTAAAATACATATGTGTTAATACAGCGGACAATAGTCCTGAAGTGCTATTGACTAGTATGACTGATCAGACTTTGTTGCCGCACTCACGTTTCAAGGCGATGTAGCCTGGCTTTAACAGGCGATATAGCCTAGCTTTAACAGGCGATATAGCCTAGCTTTAACAGGCGATATAGCCTGGCTTTAACAGGCTGTGCGCGCTCCCGCGGCTGAAATCACTTTCTAGCAGCTGATCGCTTTTTGGCACAACACCGGCCCTGACTGCTACGCAGAACTTTGAAAGGCTCACGACTCCGTCGAAGCGTCTGCATGGTCCGGGAGTTGGATACACGGACAGAACCCAAAGGGTTACATATAAACCAAGATGCAATATTAAGGCTAAGTGTGACAGTTTCTCTGCAGAAATTGAAAATAAAATAAAGTGACGCCTCAGTTATTTCATTATTGGCTCAGTTTATTACATTTTCAAAGGATTCCTTTAATGCAAGGCAAATAATGTAATAACCATCCAATAACGTAATACGTTATTACATTATTGGCAAAAAAGTTATTACATTATTGGCTCAACAACTTTAATACATTATTTGCAATTTATTCCGTTATTGGCTTTATAACATTTAAATTATAACGTTATTGGCAGTTATTACGTTATTGGCCGTTATTACATTATTCGATACCAGGCCTTGCTGTGTGTTTGTATGTGTGTGTGTGACTGTCTCTGTGTGTGTGTGTATGTGTGGGTGTGTGTGCACCTGTCTACATGTGTGTGCCTGTTTGTGTGTGTGTGTGTGTGCCTCTCCGTGCGCTCCCCTACCTGTAAATCGGTGTGTGTTTGACCCGGTTCCGCAGCCAACTGTGCAGAGCCATCGATCTGTTTACTCGCAGCACTCCGCTTTAATGACCACTCGGGGGGGGAAGCACCACTCCTGATTAAAGGAGGCTGCGCAAGGAAGAAAAAAGCGGAACGAAAAAAGTACGGCGAAAATGGGTCTCGGGCATAAAAAAACGCAACCCTTAATGCGTGTGTAAAAAACCCTTAATGCGTGTGTAAGGCCCTATGTGCCATGGGGCATTTGGAGGACAGGTAACAGGTAACTTAATGCGTGTGTACGCAGCAGAAATGCGTCGCACGAAAAAGGAAAACGCCCGACCTGATCGCGCTTGTGTGCGGCAGGAAAAACAGCCCGGCCTTGTCGACAAGCTCTGATTTATTCACATTTTATTCACACTTGTCGACCCTTTATGCAGTCAAACTTGGCTGGGACGAGATGGAAGGCTGCTTTGGATGCACCCTGATGCACTAGGGATCTGTCCTTGAGAGCGATGGCGCTGTCGTTCCAGCTCTAAAAAATGAGTCGTAAACCACTGCTTTACAAGCAATAAAAGCGATTCTCCGTTGATTTCTTATTCTCTTCCTACACCGCTTTTCGGAAACAATTTAGTGGAATATTTTGTGCATAAAACGCAGCTGTTCAAAACCACAGTATCCAAAGATTGATGAATAACATATATAATACCTAATCACAATTTTACACGATTGTGCAATTATATTTTTAATTGGACATGGGTTAAATACA
>NC_079434.1:20502427-20534478 GCF_026213295.1 Gadus chalcogrammus | reverse complement strand
ACCTAATCACCGACCAGATAAGCACACGCATACGCACGCATACTCTCTCTCTCTCTCTCTCTCTCTCTCTCTCTCTCTCTCTCTCTCTCTCTCTCTCTCTCTCTCTCTCTCTCTCTCTTGCTTTCTCTCAGTCTCTTCCTCCCTGTCCATCTCTCCCTCCATCCACTACCCTCTCTCTCTGCATCCCCTGTTCTTGGCTCCCATATCTATTGCTCTGTTCCCGCCAGTCGTTATCTTATTAACACACACACACTCTCTCTCTCTCTCTCTCTCTCTCTCTCTCTCTCTCTCTCTCTCTCTCTCTCTCTCTCTCTCTCTCTCTCTCTCTCTCTCTTCATTCACCATCCTCTCCATCTTTAGCTTTCAACGTTGCACTCCGTCCCCACCTCATTGCGCCACAGACTCAAGGAGACAGAAGTTCTGTCCAAGTCACCATATGCTATCCGTTCATAACCATCCACAACATTGGGTTTTCGCACGCACACGCACACACAATGGTACGCTGCACACACCGATTCGTGCACGTACTCACACACACACACACACACACACACACACACACACACACACACACACACACACACACACACACACACACACACACACACACACACACACACACACACACACACACACATTGCAGACATCGCGTAGAGAGATTAAGCTCGTTGAAAAGCAACCATGGATAACTTCACGAAGAACTTACCTTTTTAACGGCGTCATCAGAGATATAAGTTCTAGCCGAAACAAAGGTGAGCTGTATAAAATGACGTGACGCGGTAATGTCAACCCCACATTTTGTAACAGGACAGCGCCTGTAGTGCAAAGCTTCATCAGTTTCAGTCATGCAAAAGGTTTAGTGCGGTCCTTACCGTGTGGTGGTGCAGCGGCCGGGCGCACGGGGAAGGAATCGCTCCGGTGAGTTAACTTCTGGGTACTTTGCGCACAGTCTCTGCCCCAGTTTGGATTCTCTCCGTCGAGTGATCGCACTGTTCACGGCTGTGGGGTTGTTGGGCAAGGTTTGACTGAGATAAAAAAAGTCCGGACGGTCACAAGTTGGGAAATAATAAGCAGAGGATAGGATTGGAGGGCTGACACCTTCTGATCGACTCCAGCTCCGCTCCGATATGATCCTTCCGGCGCTCAGGAGGCGTGAGGGAGATAAAGTAATGTTCAGGTGAAACACCTCCTCCTGCCTATTCTGCGCTCTCGTTTTTCCTCTCTCTCTCTCTCTCTCTCTCTCTCTCTCTCTCTCTCTCTCTCTCTCTCTCTCTCTCTCTCTCTCTCTCTCTCTCTCTCGCTCTGTCTCTCCTGCTCTGCCTCTTTCTCCTGGCAGGTGTATCTATGACAATCCAGTGTACGGTGTCAGGCGCTCTCTCTCTCGCTCCCCACTTCTCCCCCTTGCGTCAACGCGCCGCGTGCACGCGTCCTCCATCCTCCTCCTCCTCCTCCTCCTCCTCCTCGCCCTCCTCCTCCGCATCCTCCATCATCACTGGTCCCACTAATGCTAGAGACAAACCAATTGTTGCCGAAATACAACGAATAAACCCCAGCTGGTGTCCCCCAACACACACACACACACACACACACACACACACACACACACACACACACACACACACACACACACACACGCACACGCACACGCACACACGCACACACACTTATCTCTTCTTTGTGTTCCTGACCCTCCAGAATTGCTCAAAAGCTTATCGAGAGCCACGGGAGTGATAGTCCATTAACTGCTCTGGCTTCTGGTCTCCTATTCTGACCGATGGATTATTGTCTTTTTATCAAGCTGTGTTGATGAACGGCCAATCAAACGCGACAAGCACGTGTTATTTATTTTTTGACGTATGAACAGAGCGTTTTTAAAGTCGATGCAAAGAATATCACCGGGAAATGTAATTAGAAAATAATACGTAAAGTAGGCTAGTCATCAGCCAGACATGAAATTAAGTATGATGAATAAGTAAGTATTTGCTATGTCTTCTCGGTCGGCTAACGAATGATTGATTGTAGCAATTAGCTAATTGGCGCCAAATGTTAAAGAGCGTGCAGAGTATTGACCAAACAGTTGTGGTCAGGATGTTTGGGAAAATGTGGTGGTACTTATACTGTCTTTGGGAATAAATAAAGGCAATTTATTTTGAATAAATATATGCTATTTATTCAAATCTATATGGGCAGTATAGGCTAAACACCATCATATTTTTCAAAATAATTATCCCCGCAGCTCAGCATTGAGGCTCCTCGTGCCGTCATCCTAAAGGGCGAACACGGTATTGCGGTAACTGATGAGCCGTCTCGTGGGCCTATGCTAATCGATCTGCGTTCTGCTGCACGACAACAACAACAACAACAGCAACAAAACCGGCAGGGAAATAAATAAATATGTAATCTGACGTTTAACTGTATTTATTCAATGCTTGAATCTCCTTATATAACATTATAAAAAATAATATGGTTATTGTCAGAATTCACAGCAACTGCCAAAGGCAGTTTGATAGGCAGAACAGTAGGCCAATGGGTGCACAATCAATGTTGTTATTCGTAGTGGGGTAGTAGGCCTAATAGCAGTAAATTTACTTTCAGGGTTATTAGCAGAGGCTTTTATCCAAAGCGACTAACAATATGTACATTTGTCAGAAGAAAGAGAACCAACAATATATCGATGTCGGTATAGTAGCCTAAGGATGTTCATAGAACCAAGTGCCAAGCACTAACAATTGTTAGGTTAACCCCTTCCCTGTATAAAACAAAGATAGCTTGGATAAGATGCTACACAATGCTAAGTACTATTTCTTAAGTGCCAGGACGTACAGCATACAATATGTGCGTACATTAAGTGCCAGTAGTGACAGCAATATTAGTTTTGGCCTGATTGTTGTGTAGATGTGGGGGCAGGTAAGTTTATCTTATGTGGTTCTGGGTTCAATCCAAGATGTCTCAACACTGTCTCCAGGCATCTTTGAGCGAGATGCACTGTGACCTCTACCTGCTCATTAATGATCTGCTCAGAATGATCTACAACAAAGACTTGGTCATTGTAAATAAAATAACCCCAGCGGCAGCATCACTGCTTGGGGCGGATATTGATCCAAAAAGTAACATGGGTTTCAATGTCAAACTTGTATTTCAACTGAAATGTGTTGTGAGTTTACTGTTTCTATGCAGGCCAGTAGTTGAAGTACTAATAATAGCAGCGGTAACAGCTGCACTTGTAGATGTAGTCATAGTAGTAATACTACTATTACTACTTGGAGTGGTGTAATTAGTATAGAAAGACCAGTTGGCTCAACACCTTCATTGTGTACCTTGGTACTTCTGCTGATTGAATGGCAGCGTTTTTAGTTATTGTAGTTGTAGTAAGTACTATGAATAGTAACAACCACTCTAGTAGCAGCAGAGCTACGAGTGGCACAGCTCCGGCACCTTGAAGCTGTTGCCATGCATTCGCCGAGTGGCAGCCATGACCTTTTGTTTGAGGATGTGACCAACGTGCAGTTCCCCTGAAGGCCTATAGGGGGCTCACAGTGGTTGGATGCGAAAACAACCGCCACCGTTCAGTCAATGGGTAATTGTGATTTCATAATCGTAAAACGAAGCAAATAATTGTTGTCGTAGTTTCGTATGGGATCTCAGTGGGGGTCACTTTTGAAAGTAAAAACTCATTAGAATAATATTAAGGGTTGAATATTAATGAGTTTTGGCCATAGACTACTGCAAGGCCGCCATTCCGTTCAACCTTCAACGTGCTGAATAAGGATCAGGTCACTCCTGGGTGAAAAAAAAAACCTCAAGCAGGTAATGTTTTTTCATTACCTGAAATCCAAGGCCTCATAACCGTTTTATGTACAATGGCAGACTTCACGGACACTAAATCCATCACCCCGATCCTCTCCCCTTGTCATACTGTTTCTATGGCAGCCATGTTACGTCAGTAGTTGTAGTAGCAGCAATAGTAGGACATTTTTATGACAGCCATGTTGTAGGGTTGACGCAGTAGTAGTAGTATTAGTAGGATGTTTCTGTGGCAGTGGTTGTAGTTGTATCAGTAATAGTTACATCTGTAGTAGAATAGTAGTAGTTATAGAAGGACCTCTCTCTGTTGTTTTATCAGTAGTAGTAGTAGGCCTATTGGCATTAGAAGGACATTTGTATGGCAGCCATGTTGTAGTGTTGGAACAGTAGTAGTATAGTTGTAGTAGTCATATTAGGACGTCTCTATGTAGTTAATCAGTAGCGGTATAGATGTAGTTGTGATAGTAGGACGTCTCTATGTCGTTTCATCAGTAGTATAGTTGTAATAGTATCAGCAGGAAGACGTTTGTATGGCAGCCATATTGAGGTGTTGGAGCAGTAGTAGTATAGTTGTAGTAGTATTAGTAGGACGTATTTATGTCGTTTTACCAGTAGTATAGTTTTAGCAGTATCAACAGTAGGACGTTTGCATGGCAGCCATGTTGTGGTCTTGGAGCGAGGCCTCTCAATCAGCAGGGACCCTCTGGGTCCCTGCTGATTGATTTCCTTCGCTGATTCCCAGGAGACAGAGCGTTTGCATGTCTCCTTCCCTTCAAGATATAAACTGCATTGATCAGTAGTCTAATACGGGCATCCTCGTGCCCTAGCACATCTCTTGAGAGAGGGATGAGAAAACAATTAGAGCCAGTGAACACAGTCCCTATAGTGCCGAGAGCCCACGGAGGAGATAGATGGAAGAGGGTTCGATCTACAGCTCCTCCATCTCCATTCTCTGTCACCATCTCTAAAGTGCCATCTCTGCCCTTAATGTGTTTCTATAATTCCACCCTGCTTATTAAAGGCTGGGGACATTCTGCACGCTTTCCTTATCAATGGACAATTTTAAATCTAATAAATTGTCTTCGATTCAAAGAGTCATTACAATTTTTGATTTGGTTTCTTTTTTCAAAACTGTTTTTTTTATGCTTTAGAAAGTGAATGGAAAAAACTGAGGGCAAACGAAGGAAAAAGTAATTTCCATTGAGTACGCACAACACATTATTTATGTATTTTTCACCTCCTGCCCGTTAGAAGGCTTGTCACTTTAAAGCCCTGCCAAACACATCAATGCAAATTCTTAGTTAATAGAGAGACGGCCGGAAAGAGATGCAATTTAAATTTATGAAATGACATCACAGCATGCTCTCTGTCTTCAGTTATTTCAGGAATTTATTCCCGCTCCACCATCTTGCTGCTAATGGCCTCTCTGGTTTGCACGACTCCATCGGGGAGTAAAACTAACACGTGGTCCCTGGTGTTTGCAGCTAGCAAAAATTGGCTCTGAATCAAATGCAAGAAATGACAAGTGGGTGAAATGTCCTGTTATGGCCCAGCGGCAGATTCATGACAATGTGAAAGTCAATGAAGGGGTAACACGACAACAACAAAAACATCAACAACAAATCCATTAGGAGTGCACGAACCGGGGCGGACATTTTGGACCTTCTTCTTGGACCATCTGCTTCTTAACACGTGAATGAATGTCAGCGGATGACAACGGCAGGTCGGTCGCCCATCTTGGTTCACTGTGTGCTCCTGGCTGTATCGTTTGCTTTTCGTGAGTTTTTCTTTTTGGGAAGGGTGGTCCTGCGAGATGCTGCTGAACTTTCAGCAGACATGTGGTGGTGGTATCTGTTGTTCTCGCTAGTCGGGATGATGTTCTGCTCCTTGTTATCGTGTGTTTGTAGAGGGGAGGACACTCGACCTGCCAAACGTAGTGCTTTTGTTTGCCATGCCCGTGACAGTGTGTTGCTCGGGATACGGCATGGTGGACCACCAGTTGTATCCCATCGTTCAGCTTTATGAATAACAAATAGACATGCACTCGGATCAAGATCCCCCCCCCCCCCTCTCTCTCTCTCTCTCTCTCTCTCTCTCTCTCTCTCTCTCTCTCTCTCTCTCTCTCTCTGTCTCACTCACTCTGTCTCTCTATCTCACTCTGTCTCTCTATCTCACTCTGTCTCTTTTTTTCTGTCTCTCTTTCTCCCTCTTTTTCTCCATCCCCCCCTCTCTCTCTCTGTATCTCTCTCTTTCTCTACATCAAAACTATCTATGAATAGTTAAATATATTAATGCAAAGAATCCTGGCGTGTACACAAGCACCTAGAGGAGCCCGTCAAACCCTCGTCAAAGTAAAGTTTCTCGCTGCGTTAAATATAGGTCTCCTTTCAGTGAGGAGCAGGCGGTGTCTGTAAGTCGTTGATACGGTCACGCTGAAGAAAGCTGGGAAAAGTGTCCAGAACCTGTCAGCAGAATGGATGAGGTTTGGGCCCCCGGTAGTTTCTGGAAAACCAGAGGAAATTATACAAACAGTCCTGTTTTTTTGTTGTCATTTGTTGACAGATCCTGTTTCTCTCCCCCTTTCGCTGGCTTTTTCTCCCTCTCACCCTTCTCCCTCTCCCTCACTCTCTCTCTCTCTCTCTCCCTCTCTCTCTCTCTCTCTCTTCTCTTTCTCTCTCCCTCTCTCTCCCTCCCCCTCTCTCCCTCCCTCCCTCCCTCCCTCTCTCTCTCCCTCAGTTCCCCAGCAAGTTTTCGGTTCTCCTTTCTTGGCTTCATGAATAATTTGGACCTTCTTCTGGTTGGATGGGAACGCTCTGAGAATACATCACCGGTACTTTGGAGGTGTTCTTCAACAGAGGTACCACGCATTCCCCGTAGAGGGGGGGGGGGGGGAGGTGGTGGATGGGGGGGTTCGCGGGGGTGGACACAGGGGGATGTGGTGAGAAAGATACATGCAGATATCAGAGCAGACGTGATTCGAGCTGAAAGCATTGTGTTTATTGTGTCTGATCGCGACAGAATCCCGCAGTCTGTCGGATGGCAGGACGTGACTCCCCGTCCCCTGACAACAGACCCCTCTCCCCCGTGGTAGTAGGCTGGGAGGCATGGCTCTCTTACCAGGCCACGCCCTTGTCAGCACATTCAAAGGTAGAACAGGTGATTTGTGGGACATCCAAAGATTATCAGTGCGTGTGTGTGTGTGTCTGTTTTTGTTTGTCTGTGTGCGTGTGTGCGTGTTTGTGTGCATGCATGTGTGTGTAACGACCCATATTTCAGTGTATCTCTCTATCTGTTGTGTGTGCTTACATGTCGGTGGGCTTTCGTGCTTCTGTGTGTATATTTCTCAGTGTGTATGTCTATATGTGTGTATGTGTGTGTGTGTGTGTGTGTGTCTGTGTGTGTGTGTGTGCGTGTATATGTGTGTGTGTATATCTGTGTGTATATGTGTGTCTGTGTGTGTGTGTGAGTTCATGTGTGCGTAACCACGCATATGTCAGTGCATGTGTCTGTCTGCTGTGCGTGTGCATGTCTATGTGGGTTGCTGTGCTTGTGTGTGTGTATGTTTCTGTGTGTGTGTGTGTGTGTGTGTGCGTGTGTGTGTGTGTGTGTGTGTGTGTGTGTTACGTCCCCGCGGGGGGCGGGGGGGGGGTGGGGGGGAGCTGCTGTGTGTCGCCACGGGGACTTGCGCTCTCCTCGGTGAAAACGTGATGATCGCTGATGTCACGCAGAGCCACAACCCCCCCCCCCCCCCCCCCCCATCAGCACCACCATCACCTTGTGCTGCGCTCTCACTCACAAACAGCTCTTGGCAGCCGCAGTAAGTCGACTCTGCCTGTGTGACCCCCCCCCCCGCCACTGCCGCCCCCCCCGCCTGCCAGATCCATCAACATTCATAATACCTTAAAGGATATTTAGTCTAAATCATCTTGACGTTTCCCGGACGGAGCAGCCTCAAGTTTACAGGACAAGGTTTTTCCGCTCTGCACTTCTCACGGTCCACCACCGGGGGAGCCAGTGAGCGTCAGCCGTCGTAATAAATAAAAGGTGTTTTTGTGGTCGTTGGCATCGGAACTAAACGTCCGAACGCAGCCCATTTATTGGTTTCTCCCACTCACAATTATACTGCATCAGGAGGCGTATTGCTGACCAGGAAAACAAGAACGAGATTAAAATGAGGCCACAGACATATTCTGCTGCTTTGGTCAGCAGAATCCATCCTTACCATTACTTATGGTCCATCGTAGTTTTTCATAAAACTTTTGAATAAGGTTATCCAGATATTTGATGTGCTTGCTTTAACAGACACATCTAGCTACATTAAGTTAGTGTTAGAAAAATAACCTGAAATCTAATAATGTGTTACAACTGCAGCTCATTCTTTTGGCTTATCTTTCAAATGTTTCAACATGCCGGAATAGTAGCCTTGTAATGAGAATTTCACTTCATAAGCGGCAAAGGTTAAACAGACACTTTGACTTTTGACATTTAACTCCATGTTGGCGGGTAAGGGAACAGTTTGAAAATAAAAATGGCTTTGTTTGGCTCTCGCCAATGCATTAGTGGACATATATGTTATTCTTTGAAAGAAATGTATAAAGTTGTTACACGGGGGGAAAACTGTGAACTAAGAGAAGGCTGCTCCTCCCAGACTGGTGTTGGGAGGGCAGCTATTGGCTATGCACGAGATAAAGCCCCTCCCACTCTTTCCAATGGAATCCAACGTTTTCGTTTATTCAAAGACCGTCATCACAACACGGCTGCTCAGATTGCCCATATTTTGTAAAACGTCAAAGTTCTGCTGAAAAGCCAGACGTTAGAACGGAGTCCTTATTTAGTGCCGTCGCCTGCCGTGCGAGGAGCACAGCGGCCCCGACTAAAAGATGGACGGCATCCTGCAGTCCTGGTGACAGTCATCCCCCTGAAACCCCCCCGAGGCACCGCCGCCGAGTCCCTCCCCCTCCCTCCCTCTCCCTCCCTCCCTCTCCCTCCCGCTCCATCCCTAGAAACGTCCACCACAACATCCGCCTCCTCCCTTCCTCAGATCACTTCCACAAAAGGCAGCCCCCCCTAAGCCCTGGTCGCATTATGACTGCGAGACAGCCCCAACCCCGCCCCCCCCCCAGCTCATGGTGGTGTGTACCAGCGGACGGGGAAATCAACAGGAACAGCCATCCCCTCGCGGACCACGTTGATGTTGTTGTTATTGTCGTAGTTTATCGCCCCGGAGCATTCTGGGAAGCGAAACAATCAATTTCGGACTAATCCGACAAAACGCTACAGTCATCTAATCTGGAGTGAGGCCATGGGGGGGGGGGGGGGGGGGGGGGGGAGTGAAAGCGACGCCTGCGCCAAGCGGCTGTCGTTGCCGTGGCGAATGGGAGGACAGTGTGAAGCCTCTCATGGCACCAAGGTGGTGAGATGATGCAAGGCGAAGGCCTCCTGAAGACACTGGGACGTTCCGGAGAGTTCTCCCCGTTCCGTGACTCCCGTTCAGAACCATGGAAACGGTTTGTGTTGCTATTCACTCGGTTGTGACCCCTTTGTCCCTGAGCAGTTCTACTCCACACAGAGCAAAGAACCAGGCAATACAAATGATTATTGTTTCTTGTACAGAAGGCTGTTCACTGCAGTCAAAGTCAGCTCATGTTCGGTTGCACGAACGACCCGAAAAAAAAGACGATATAAAAGAACCTTACCTAACAATTCTCATCATCACAGCGACGTTTGTGTCATGACGATCTTTTCTAAAGGTTAATCAAATCAGAGTCAATAATCTGCACCGTCGCTAAATATCACGGAAAAACTGTAGAAACAATAAACGGAATGAAAAAGCTAAGAGTAAGTAAAGCTCAACAAATTTAGTCGTGGTAGTCGTGGCATCCCAACACCGAAGTGAACCGCGCGTTGCGCTCGCTGACTCGGTCTCCCACGTATGTAAAACATCTGTCAATCAACTCGGGGGAATATGGAATCCCACTGATTGTGTGCAAATGAATTGCACTCAAAACGCGGCGCACTTAATGGTGTTTACACCTGATATGCACGCGCCATCTGTCAGCTGATAAAATAACAGGATAAGTACAACGCTCTGCCAAACCCCCCCCGGTGCAAAAACGACCAAGGTCAACATCTGCTCTCGTCCAGCCCGCCGCAAGGCACTCTGGGCCGTGGCCAATCGGTGGAGCCGAATGCCTCGTACTGTAGCCGCTGTGGCCCGGCAACAATAAATGCTGAGTGATATGTCTGGAAAATGTGCCGTTTTAGGGGCTGTGTCAACAACACACATGGCCGTAAAAATATCGTCCGCGTGGCACTAGGGACCGTCCTTTCACAGCAAATGGATTGGACCGGGCATTTGTTTAGGAAATGTTGTACTTCTACTACACACACACACGCACACACACACACACACACACACACACACACACACACACACACACACACACACACACACACACACACACACACACACACACACACACACACACACACACACAATATGTATGTTTCAACAACATTTATGTTTCTCCTGGTGGGCCTTGACGATCGCTGAAGTGTCATTTATATTTTTCCAGAAGCAAGCCTTAATTAAATTATGTAAACTTGACTGTTGCTATGACGTGTGTATATAGCAGCCGCTTGCGTCCATCAATCAGAGCATGTGAGTGTTGAAGTTGGGGTGCCATCACACCACAGTTGTTTGGCCTGTATAATCGCTCCCTGGAATCTGTTCCCAGATAGTACAGTTCGTAGGGGTGTCGGAACGATCATTTGAACTTCGGTGCGACCCAGAACAGGGATCTCAGTATACTTATAAAGTGAACTCTGGTTTGGTTCGCTGAAGGTGTGAATGTGATCCAACTAGTAACACAAACACACACACAGAAACACACACTGACTTACAAAAAGGGATTGTATTATGGGTTGGAATGAACACTTGCCATGAACTGGAATTAATAAACATATTCAGCCAGTAGTGCAATCAGGAGGTGAAACCACTCATCGAAACACGGCCACAACTTTGTAAAGCAATTGCATATGGACTCACAAAAATACATTCAGTGACCGATGATGGAAACGGGGTAAGTTTTAAATTGTAATCAAAATGTAAATCTCAGGACCGCATAAAGTCGTTGCTGCTCCATAATTATTATATTATTATCAACAACAAGGAAGCTTTTTCAGTTTCCTTCGGATGTTTCTGGTCCAATAGAAGATTGCGAGGCGTTCATATTGTCAATATCATTGCATATTTTGGATTTTTTGTTTTATTACATCGCATTTAAACACTTAAATACAATGTGAAGTACTGGCACTGGGACACATTATAATTTATACTGTTTGTGCTGTTTGTCCTTACTTTAGCATTTATTTTAGCATCCGTTTTCCTTTGCAAAACTTTGTACTTTTATTGTATTTGATTACATCTTCCTTTGCTGCAACACAGGAATTGCCCCTGTGGGGGATTAATAAAGTTGTATAATAATAATAATTTATCCTTTTTTTATAGCGCTTTTCTAAATACTGAAAGACGCTCTACAAATAAGAAAGGAATACATACAGACAGTACAGACAATCAAACAAAAGGGAAAAAATAAACAACACGACAAAAATAGGCAACACATTAAGAGAGCGGGAGAGAGTGGAAGAAGGCGGAGGATGATTTGTCAAATGTTGTCGGTGGTCCTGAAGAGATCGGTTTTAAGTTGACTTTTGAAGGAACAGAGTGTATCAGAGTTTCGGTTGGCCAGAGGGAGGGAGTTCCAGAGGGTAGGGGCGGCGATGGCGAAGGCTCTGTCCCCCAGGGTGCGATACTTGGTCTTGGTGATGGAGGTGAGAAGGTTGGCATCAGCGGAGCGTAGGCGGCGAGTGGGGGAGTGGCGATGGAGGAGATCTGTTATGTACGAGGGTGCAAAGCTGTTTAGCGCTTTGTAGGTGGTGAGGAGAATCTTGAAATTGATGCTTTGTTTTATTGGAAGCCAATGAAGTTTGAAAAGATTGGAAAGATTGGAAAAGATGTACCTATACTCTCCCATCATGTCTATCTCCTCTCTTCCCTGGGAGCAAGCAAACTCTAATGCCCTCAGAACATGCTCTAACCTGCCTATCCCCTAGGGGGTGCTATCACAAGAGAAAAACATACGAATAAAAAACAAAAACACACAAATAAAAGGGTTTGAGCGCTTGCATTCTGGATACCCTGGCCCAACCGGATTTGAGGGTAGATTTGTAGAAGGAGTTGAGCTCCTCTTGGTTTAGCTCTCCGTGCTATACCCCAGCCAAGGCAGCCTAAGGGGTTTAGCTGTGTGTGTGTACCAGGGAGAGTTATGGTGGTTCTTCCTCCAAAGGCCTCTTCGGCCCACAGAGGGTCCCCTAGATTTCCCTCAGGGACACAGTATCGGAGCAGCCAATGTTTCCCTCATGAACCCCTGCGCCGTAAAGTATCAGAGACACTGCCGCCTGTGTTAGCTCGTTGTTTACGATACCGGTGTCAGTTTATAAAGTAGGTTTATAGGTTGGGAAATCCTAAGCCATTTTCTTGGTTGGTTGATTTTCTGTTTTGGTTTTTGAATGGTTTTAGGAAAGCTTTGTGTTCAAACCAGTGCAAAGAATAATTGACAAAATACAGTGGATTTAATGAGCGATTGAATGGGATCACGGAAATAGAAGAGAAGTTAATCAAAGAAACCTCAGATCAGGTAAAAAGTGGGACAAACATTTGCAGAGGAGAACGTGTGCACAGATTTCCCACCCCAGGGAACTTCCGTATGTTAGTAGGGGGGAGGATCTTGAGGTGAACCAGAGGTCAAAAAATGTTTCTTTTATATTGGGCTTTTTTATGATACTCATATTATTATACACAAAGCTACAGTATATCATGTAGCTTCGACACAAAGACATAATGTTTTAATGATTTGTAGGAATATCTAATATACTTCCCGTAAAAATATTGCATCTTCAACGATTCAAATCTTCGATAGAAAGACATTTAGTCGACTTTACCAGTCAAATTGCTGTGTCTGGAAAAATGTTGCGTATATAACAGCGGGACTCTATATTTGGAAGATAGGGATGCTCAATACGTGAAACCGCTTGGAGGAAAAGCCTACAAGTGAGACAAGGATTTTATTTTAGGGCATGGGGGATTGACTCAGTCTTCTGTATGCAATCTGCTGTGTTATGTACTTCTTTCAATAGATGTCTGTAGTGTTTTTTTTTGATAACCACTTTGTTTAATGACAGTGGCACTATCCAATCACTTTCTTTCCTTAGTAGTGCACATACCATACCGTAAGTCTCGAGGGGTGCTCAAAATCAGGAAAAGACTTCAAAAGTTTGGCATCATTTGGGGCGAGACGATCCAAGAAAAGTCAACTTCAAACAATGTCTAATAGCAGCTGTCATGATGTATCACTCGCAACGTGGAGATGGATTCTCTCCGCTGGTACTCAGTGGTGCCCTTCCCTGTTCTGCTCATTTGAATGGTGTCACATTTGGCATCTACACGAAATGTATCGTTCTCATGTATTTAAAAATGTTAATCCGTTGTTAATACTCTTCCACAGTCTATTTATCAATGTTGTTTTTGCAATGATCCAATGTGAATACCGTTCGTAATCAGACAGAACAGAGCTCGACAGAGACCACTGTTTGACTCATAATGTTTTTATTAACTAATCAGATTATTAGACTATTCAGAATCATAGTCAAGGACACCCCTATTATTTGTATACCAATTATTTCTAGTTTCAGACATAAATTGTCTGGCACAGTTCAAATGTATGTATTAGGAATTAGGAATGTAATCTTCAGTGGATGCACCTGCTTGAGGGAGGTTTGCAGCTACTTTGGAGTTGGATAACAATGGAGATGCAGACGCATCATTATATTGGCAATACGCCCCCATGATCGAAGGAAGAACAAAGAATAGGAGTGTGTGCGAGTTATAGATAATGCGTTGGTGGGGGGCGATTTTCGTTCTGATTCGTCTTTTCCATCAGAGAGGAGAGCTCTGCCTGCTCCTTCTTCTTCTGTCCCACACACAGTCGCTTCATGACTCCTGGGCTCTCACGTCAGCCTAGCGTGGAGGTTTCCCTGAGCCCGAGCTGGCTGTCACCTTGCGTGGTTGACCCCGCCGTCTGTCTTTACGTGAGTGGGTGAATGTTAGGCAGCATTGTAAAGCGTTTCGAGTGACCACAGCGCTGTATAAATGCAGTCCATTTACCACTTACCAATTCTAGGAAACTAAAAGGGAGCCACGATAAACAGACGTGGTGCCGTCTTTATGATGCAGAGCAGCCCTCGTGTCCGTCCATATCTCTACTCATGTTTGAGGACAGAGCTTTTTGGAATATCTTGCTCTTTTCAACTGAGATGGAAACGTGGACAATGCAGCTTCCATCCCAATGAAGCCAGTTAAAAAATGCAAATACACATATTGTAATAGCGTCACATCAGTTTACCGCCCAATCAATCTTCTTCGCTAAGCCTTAACCTTAAACCCTTTTCACAATCGCAGATCTGAATATCACTTGACTAAAAGAAAGCAGAGACATCATTATTCCACACAGTATTTTCTTCGAGAGTCTTAACTCTCACCTAAAATCCCATCCATGGGTGTTTAGGAGCAGTTTGTGACAGAAAATATATATGATCACGTGCCATCTATGCACGTAATAGAGTTGTGAGATGGATTGCTTTCTAAAATTACTTGATTGAGTATGGCTCAGGGACTCTTTAACAACACAAAGGGCATTGGAGACGATCATCAGCCTGTTTTGAAGCAGAGCGAGGCCCTTGGTGGCAAAAGCACTTAAAGACTTATAAAAACGGTAGAAAAAGAAAGACAGAATCAAAGGTTAAATTCACCATGGATGAAAGACTAATTTGTATTAAAGCAACATTCGAAAATTTCATCCAAACATCTATAATTCCAAGAACTCTGTGTCAATATCTCGTGTAATTATTCCCTGGAAGGGGGCTGGGTGCTCCTGTGCGCTTTTAATGTTTTTCTTCCCATTTAAGCGCGATGTTTGGGAATAAAGTCGTAAATGGCAAAGTATTTTTTCCTTCTCCAGTAATTATTTG
This sequence comes from Gadus chalcogrammus, assembly GCF_026213295.1. Classification (NCBI taxonomy): domain Eukaryota; kingdom Metazoa; phylum Chordata; class Actinopteri; order Gadiformes; family Gadidae; genus Gadus; species Gadus chalcogrammus. The sequence continues at coordinate 20,519,586 of NC_079434.1, read as the reverse complement.
TCGAACACTCCCTCTTTCTTCTTCTTCTTCTTCTTCTTCTTCTTCTTCTTCTTCTTCTTCTTCTTCTTCTTCTTCTTCTTCTTCTTCTTCTTCTCCATCTTCTTCATACTGAAGAATGACAAGAAAAAATAAAAGGCCCCGCAATTTATTCACGTGCCAAACCATAAAACACAACACCGCAGAATCTTCTGGGTAATTATAACGAATGTCAGCCGAGGTGAAGAACTAAACTAATTGAGAGCATAAAAAGAACTCCTCAATTATCTTTTTTTTCTGGGAGAAAAATAAATAAAAATGAGGCTGAGGAAGGAGAAAATTATTTTTATAATTTGCTTCATTAGGCGAGAGGAAGCTCACGCGGCGCACGGCTAACTGCGCACGGTTGGGGTTCCTATAGAAATCACAGCCTCGCCAAGCAGCGGGGGGGGGGGGAGAGACAACACAGACACTGCACACGCACGCACGCAAGCACGCACGCACACACATACACACAACCCCACACAAACACAGCCATACACGCATGCATCATTTCCATTCGCTCTGGTCCTGCTTTGTTCCTCGCTCTGCTAATACTGAACAGAATGTGGTCCATAACTAGAGACAAAGATCCCGGTTCGACGCCTTCTTGGTCCCCCCTGCCTTCATAACCGAGACGGTTTCCCCTGGTTGATGTCTCGCAGCCCAGAAGCGCAGATACACGCACTTTCATCCATAGACTCTGTTATTGTGACTCTGGGGGAGTTTTTGGTTCAGGAGGTAGAGCGGGATGGCTGGACACACTGGAAGGTTGCTAGTTAGATCCATGGCTCCACCTAGCCGAGTGTTGAGGTGTCCCAGAGCAAGGCAGCTCACCCTGACACCACCTTCGATGTGTTCATGTGTGTGTGAACCGTCGAAAGTTTGGCAATATTGTAAAGCGCTTTGAGAGAGCACTGGTTAGAAAAGCACTGTATGAATGCAGATCATTTACTCTAAAAGGTTGTTATCTGCCTCTGTAAGGAACAGCAAGGCAAGGGCAGGGGCTTTGTAGATTGGCCCCTACCGGCCTCGCTGATTGGCAACAAAATTATGTATGAACAGTGCTAACCAGCGGCACTCTCCCTCTTGTCGGCTACTGCTTTTTTGCGGAATGATCGGCTTTTTTCTGCCCCCTCGTCGTGTGAAATTAATCAAGTTGTTGACCATGTCTCCATTTGAAAAGTCACACGTGCAGGTTGATCTAGCCCCACTCAAGTCACACAGTTGGATAAAAAGGCGAGGTTTATATCAAAAAGCAATTACCAAAAGTTGAACGAGCGAACGTGAACGAGCATCGGGCGAGAGTTTGCCACGCGTGCTCTCGTCTGTTTCCGCGAGGCACAGCTGCGTAAAGGGAGATTTAAACTTTAACGCGTTGTCGCAGGGTACAACAAACATGCGTTCACAACAAATCCCTGGAACATCATCCAGAGATACTATTTCACGAGTGACCTTTCCACGCAGGAATAATCAGGTGTTTTTTTCCGGCTGACATTTTCTTTTATCAGTAGGATAGCTTCTGCAATTAAAGTCGGGGGAACATCCTGCAGGGTGTTTGCGCGTGTATTTCCAGGGGAAAAGCAATCTGTGACTTTGTGCAGAGTTCGGTGTGGGATGCCTTACCTTACTCTGCAACACAGACGTGATGAGAACACATGGTGGTTTAGAAAACGGTGAAAGAAATTCCCTAAAGGTTACACAAGCACGTACACACACACACGCACCAACGCATGCACACACATTCAGACATGCTGACACAAACATAAAGAGATGCACACATAAACAAACACACGCACACGGACCCACTCTCTTGTACTCAACTACACCTCATGAGCTTGGGATTCAAATGATTGAGTTGACTTGTAATTCCGAGATGGTAATCAGTACTTCTGCATTTATACGGCCACTCAAAGTGCTGTACAATGTTGTATAAGATTCACCCATTCATCCACACATTCACACACTGACGGCGGGGTCAACCATGCATGCAGCTCCCCAGGAGCAGTGAGGGTTATGCGTCTTGCTCAGACACTCAGCTAGGAGCCGGGGTTCAAACAAGCAACCTTCCACTTACCAGCCAACCAGGTCCTGAGCCACACGCCGGCCATCGATCTGGGGTACTTTCACTAATGACCCCACTGCCTTCTCTTCTATCAGTGCTCTGATGTACTTCATCGCACAAGTGTTTGGTCTCAGATGTTTAGAGAGCGACGAACGTCCCACATGTGCAAACCGTGAAGTGATTTAGAAAAGTAAAGTTTCCCTTCGGTCATTATCCTTTTTCATGATCAGAGGAACGGACCGTCTCTCTGTTGTATCACTTTCTTCCTTCGACTCTAAAGAGGGCCGAAATGCAATCCCCCCGTGAGTGTGCATGAAATGCACTGCGTAAATCGAGTTATGACCTTGTTCATGCGTAATGCACTTTTCATCTAAGTGCTCCAGGAAAACAATTGAATGATGAACAAAACAGTGCACGCACGCGGACACACACACACACACACACACACACACACACACACACACACACACACACACACTGACACGGACACACACACACACACACACACACACACACACACACACACACACACACACACACACACACACACACACACACACACACACACACAACCCTAAAACAACACGCACGCGCAGAAGAACGTAATTTTCTTTTAATGAAATACTTTTAAGAACTGAAGCTCTGAAAGATACATCATCTATTCATATAATATACACATATGAGATCTTTAGGCTTCTGAGAGGGCGAACATGGAAAGGCCTCCTTAGACAGCTGGGGAACATCTCTTGATGTTAGAGATGATATGTTCTGGTCCCACGGCCTCCCGGAGCGTCCATAGGCAGTGAGGCGCAGGGACTTGATACTGGGGCTGTGTTTACATGGTTACATGTAAGAAATGCAGGCGTGATGTAATATGTGCATATCGGCCGGTCTTTATACATCCTCTTCGTTTTGGAACAGTCATGGAGTTCTCATGGTCTTCTGTATGCAGTTTGCTGAACATATATAACATGTTCAATTCGATTACGTACATCTTTTTTTTTTTATTACAGTTAACAAAAACGTCTTTCAAATCCAGTTTTCATTATTTCGTTTTTCCTTTGTTAACCATAATAACTTTGACACACACTAGGAAACACACACACACATTCTTATTGTGTTGGCCTATTCTTTATTTGCCTTCCATGCACCGAGGGCATTACACACATTCACATCATCCTACCTGCGCGTGTTGCTCAAGACGCCTAACCCCCTTTGATCCAACTCACCGAACACCCCCGGACAGTTTTGCGCAGAACAGCGCAAATTAATAGGACGTCCTCCCTTATCTGTATTGGTCCGACCTATCACCAACGCTGTGCTGATGCACCGTGGGTATCGCTGCAACATTACGTAGCACTAAGGGACGGCTTAGCTCAGGAGGTAGAGTGGGTTGACTTGTAACTGGAAGGTTGCTAGTCCGATTCCCAGTTCCTCGAGGTGTCCCTTAGTGAGACAACTCACCCCATAACTGCTCCTGAAGAGCTGGCTTTCTTATTTCATGGTTGACTCTGGCGTCGGTCGGTATGAACCATTGTTACCCTTCACTTTGGATGAAAGCGTCTGCTAAATTTCCTAAAAGTTAATGTGAATGTAGCACGGCTGCATGCAGGACACATATTATAGGCCCGTTCGTGGAAATATAGCCTCCGCATACAGTCTCTGAGCCTCACTGACAATCGCCACGTCAGTAGGCTCTTGGAGTCGCCATAGGTTTTTCCAGACTGTATGATTTGTACGATCCAGAGTCTTTCAGGGTACCATCTCAGGTATCTCTACTCTCTAAAACCTCACAGAACCCAAATGACCCTAAACGTAACCCCCTTCAACCACGAGAGAAATTCTGATGTGTTTCCCCGTAACGAATTACCCCATTTTTGATCTACTTTAAAAAAGTAGTTTGGAAGACTCCTGACAAAGTCTTGTGACGCCAATTCATCGGAAGGCCTTATGACATTTTTTTTTTCCCTTTTATTTCTTTTGACAGTTTTTTCGTGTTTTTTGTTGCCTCTTTTTTCTTTGCCTTTCAAGGCTTCTTCTTAGCATTGCCTGTTTTCACAAAGTCAATTGTGCTTTTGATTAGACCATTCCGAACGTTAACACACACGTTAAGGGACATTCTCAATTCCTCGCCTGAGACTTCCTCGCCGTTTGGTAACTAATACAGCGGTACAAACGGAACCCACCCGTTGCATCACTATGATTGGCATGTTTGACACTTTTCACCTTGCGTCTTGTTACCTATCAATTGTCAAGGGCTGTCATCCTAATCCGTCATCAATGCGTTCAGAATAGACGTAGCCCCTGTGTGTGGCTCGCTCAGTTCCGGGTGTGTGTGTGTTTTTTTCTCCGTAATATAAGTCCACCGCACATGACGACACTTATGCTAACGCTACCGAGAGCAGCCTCCCCCCCCCCCCCCCCCCCCCCCCCCCCCCCCTCCCCCCGTATGAGTTTTTGACAAGGGGCTATGAAGATGGCTAACTCACTCCCCCGCCTTCCACCACCCCTCTCGTCTTCACAAGGCGAGAAGAGAGGAAGTGAAGGTAAAGGGAAAAAAGCTGAAGAAGAGGATGATGAGAAGGAGAACGAGAAGAAGATGGAGGAGGAGGAGAAGAAGGAGAATGAGAAGAAGACGAAGAAAGAGATGAAGAAAACGAAGAAGAAGGAGGAGAAGAAGAAGGAGGAGAAGAAAGAGAGGACAAATAAAGAGAAGAAGAAGACAAAAGAGGGAGAAGAAGAAGTAGGAGAAGAAAGAGGAGGACGAGAAGGAGAAGAAGAAAGAGGAGAAGAAGAAGAAAGAGAAGAAGAAGGAGGAGGAGAAGAAAGAGAAGACGAAGAAGGAGAAGGAGAAGGATGAGAAGGAGATGAAGCAGAAGTCTCCACGTTACTCCTAGAGTCGCTCTCTCGCCCGCACGGCAGAGAGAGAGAGAGAGAGACTTTAATGCGAATTGACGCCTTGCCGCTGAGGTTGACGGGGGTCTTGTGTTTGGGGGGGGACAGAGGCAGGTTAGGGGGTTTTCCCGGTGCGTTGGAGCGCGCCGCGTCTTTGACAATGATCTCCCCGGTCTGACGGGGCTACGTCGCCCGACCGGCAAGACGCTGAGCTGTATACTGATTTGCCAGGACGTCTCCTGTCTGTCTCCCGTCTGGTCTGTCCTCCGCTACCCCGCGGCTCATGCTAGCGTGCACTGCAGAGCGAGAGACAGGTGTGGGAGGAGGGGGGGGGGGGGGGTGGGGATGAATGGAGAGGACAGACATGATATGGAGAGAGAGAGGGAGAGAAAGAGAGAGAGCGAGGGAGAGAGAGAAACAGAGAAGCTGCTTCTGTCTGTGAGGATGAGCGGAGAGAGGCCGACCAAAAGGAGAATGATTGAGATGGAGTTTGAAGAGGAGAGAGAGAAAGAGGGAATGAAATGGGAGAGGAACATGAGAAAGGCCGAGAGCCGTTAGCGATAGGCTTAAAGAAGAGGTACGAGAGAGAATGAGAATGGATGGAGAGACAGACGAGGAAGGGCGAGAGACGGGGAAACACGTAGATTAGAGATAAGAGGGAGAGAGAGCCTGAGAGTGGGACGAGTAAGAGAGGGAGAGCGGGAGAGACAAACGAGTGGAGGAAGGAAGTGGGAATGGATGTGGGAGACAGATGACAAAGGGAGCGAGTGAGTTGGTGAGCGAGAAGCCCTGTATCAGTGATTCTAGGCCGAAATAAATGATCACGTTCATCAGATCTTTCCTCACGATCCTCTAGCTGTAAGCAGGCCGTCAAAAAAACGTGTCTCTGTAGGCAGCCTATTCTCCGAGGTTTCGTACACAAAAACAAATGGTACTAGCAATCACTCAAAACCAAAATAAATTAAGATAATAAAAAATACTGGATGCACGAAACACGGAAGGGAGGGGTGAGCTGGCAGAAGTGACGTCACTCAACATCACTGATACAACCTTTAACAGGCAAATGAGCAAAGGCAAAGAGTGAGGGAGAGATGAAAAGAGAAAGAATGAACGCAAAGTGGCAGATGTAAAGGGCACGCATGTTTGCGCGCCGGCGAAAGGCTTCTGTAGAGTATCTCCCAAGGGCCGGTCCCAAAACTTTCAAACGAAAGAGCTTCTATGTGGTTGACGTTCAAATGCTCGATATAATAAGTATGGGTAGCGTCCTTGTGTCTGTCATCGTTAAAACAGACAGAGCACACTCGCTGAAGCCGAAGAGGTCAAGGGAGAAAGAGGGGAAAAAGCCAACTAAATGTAAGCTTCTCTGGAGAGGCCTTATGGGGTTTCTTTGTAGAGGCAGAATGCATCATGGGATTTCTTTGTTGGTGGTACTCATTATGTGATGACTCCAGACAGTTGAAGTAATGTACAATCTTAAATAAACGCTAATATGCGGTAACCTAGTTTAATCACTGCTTTGTCACAGCACATAAATGTCTCCCCATAATGAGAAACGATTTCATAACTTAATTAATTTCTTTAATGATGAATCAAACACAGTTTTCACTCTAACATATCGTTGCTCTGCCAATATGTTTTGGCAAACAATATTTCTGAAATATAGGCCAACAGTCGTGGGATGAATTATTATATCCTGGGTTTGATATTAAAGGATAAATAGTTGCACTGTCAGTGATTTCTTTCGGGGTACAAATCAACAGTGTACTCAGTTATTGCCTCGGTGTTCTTTAAGAAAGAATACACTGAACCCACAATGATGATTTATTAAGTTGCACTTCGCCTGACTAAAGAGGTGTGCACTTTGGTAAACCGTGCGTGCGACTTACAATTCAGTACTTCTTTATACAAAAAATAGCATTAAAGTGCCTTGAGCAAGCCTAGAGACAACCGTATTATTAAAGTGCATCCGTTTCCTGTTTGGATCTTCCCTTTAAAAGGGAAAAACAACCAAACAAGGAAAGCTACCGGTAAAAGTTACCGTACTTCAATTTAGAGAACAAGATAAATACATACTAGCTACCAATTACTACTGTGGGGCTGCAATTTCCTCTGCCTGAAGCACCCACGCTGAAGTTTAATGTTGCTTTGGGTGTTCCTTTATTTGCCTGAGGTAATTCACCTGCGCAAAAGGAAACTCACGCTAGCTGGAAGAAAGGATGCGGGGATGGATAATGAGATAATGAAGAAGAGGGGAAATAGCTCACGGCCCGCTAAAACAGAGCGTCAATACTTGACATTTTTCCTCCCTGCGGGTTGAGCTCAAAATTGGCAATACCAATATAAAACGTACGAAGCCTGGCGCTTCCAAGTGGTGGATTCTCGCACTGTTCTCTCCTTCCGTCCTGTTTTTTAGCAGCACAGTGGCGCTTTTGTTTCAACAGAAAATCAATTATGGAAAATAAAATAAATACAAAAGAGTGCGCTTTTTGTTAGTTTTTCGCCGGCTGCTTTTAACCTGAGCGAAACCACTGGGAACCGCGCAACGTTGTCGTCAGAGCCCCGGCAGCTGTATTGTTAGTGAGAAAGACAAAGTGACACACACACACACACACACACACACACACACACACACACACACACACACACACACACACACACACACTGCCTGTCTGTGTGTGTGTGTGTGTGTGTGTGTGTGTGTGTGTGTGTGTGTGCCTGCCTGCCTGCCTGCCTGCCTGCCTGCCTGCCTGCGTGCGCGTGCGCGTGCGCGTGCGTGTGCGTGTGTGTGTGTGCGTGCGTGCGTGTGTGTGTGTGTCGGAGCATTGAGTGGAGTGTCTGGGTGAAAAAAACGGAAACTGCGCCGAAGAACAAAGGCAACAGCCTACTCCACCTTCCTCCTCCTCCTCTTCCTCGTCTTCCCCACAGCGGGGTAAAAGGCAGTGATAAGGAGTCATTTAATGAGAGGGGTACGGTACGGCAACAGAGGACACGGTGAATTAGACGTGACACAACAGTGCTTTTTCCCCCCCGTACCCCGTCTCTTCTTGGGAGAGAGGATTAGGGCTTGATTTCCTGTGAGGTTACAGTGTGGGTTTGAAAGCTGCTCTCCACTCTCATTATGTAGTCTGTTGTCTGATAGTAAGTAAATGGAGGAGAACAGGGGGGGAGAGAGAGAGAGAGAGAGAGAGAGAGAGAGAGAGAGAGAGAGAGAGAGAGAGGGGGAGAGAGAGAGAGATTATAGACGTTAGTATTATCTATATATTTTTGTATTTTCTCTGTTTATTATATTGAAGATTTGTAACTGTTTTTTTTTTTTTTATCTTGTATCCCGGGCTGTATCTTATCTTGCATTTTGTGCTTTGGTAAGCGCACGTTGAACACATCTTTAGAGCCAAAGCATTAGAGAGTGAGGGGGGGAAGGTTTATCTGTGGGGGCTGAGCTCGCTCTCTGAACTTTCTCTCCTTTCTTTTGTCCTTCCGTCATCCACACTGCATTATCTTTCTTGCTGTCTATCATCAGAGATAAAATACATACGAGAAATAAGTATTTTTATTCGTTGCCGAAATGCAGTATGTATTTTATCTTTGATGATAAATTATGATATATTGGCACTCAATGTGCGTATTCCGTGTAAGTCCTTGCACTTAAATACTTATCATTGTGTCGTGTCTTATCCTAGCTAGCTTTGTTGTACAGGGGGATTGGGTTAACCTAAAGATTGTTAGTGCGTGACACTTGGTTCTATGGACGTTCTTACGGTACCGACAGACAAATGTACTTATTTTAAGTCGCTTTGGATAAAAGCGTCTGCTAAACACCCTAAATGTAAAGGTAAATGTTAATGTTATTAATGTATTCAATCAATAGTAGTTATATATTTAAGGTTTTATGATATATTTAGTTAGTTGTATACATTGCACTACTATTTCAAATATTGCTATACCTTTTGAACACAAATAAAATAGTGTGAAAGTGGACGTTAGGGCATGAGTTGTCTATACTTCCACGGAACTTTTAGGAACATGAAATGCATTTGAAGTGAATTATGCATTCAGAGTCCCCCTTTTTTCAATTTGTTCATCTCAACACATCTGTTCTACATTATAAATCACCCACAGATGGGTCTACAATGTAGACCCACTCATCCCAATTCATAGGGGCATTTCCTTCTCCATCCTATTCTACCAAGTTGTATATTGGCAATGGCTTGCATTGGTTTAAAGTGACTGCCATTAGTGCAGTAAAACTGAGCACCAGAAAGGCCTGGCAACGAAACAAAGAGGACTTGCTTTAAGATCTGTCGACTCGACACACTACAGTCTTTTTTACTGCTGCGAGGAATCCAAGATTAAATAAACCTCAAACGGATATTAATTAAACCCATATTGCCAAGTGGTTAGTTAAAATGGAATGGTTCAACCGTTTTACGACCACTCCGGTAATCAATAAAATCTGATACTTCCTTCCAGATGTTGGAGGAAAACACATCTGGATTCTGAGGTGGCTGAGGCGTGAAGAGTTATTGACCCCATCCAATTTTGAACGACACTAGGAATCATTTAAGCACGGTTCTGAAATTACATCGCTGCTGACTTATGTTCAAGTGTGTATTGAGTTCAAGAGAGGTGGAGCACCCAGATACATATGTTTGTTTTGCCCGAAAGCCGGCAGTGAAATATCCGGTTCAGAAATGCTGTGTGCCATGGTCTCTACATTATTTTTAGTGCTTTAGCAGATACTTTTCTCGAAAGCAGGTTTGGCCAACTGACAACCACCAAAGCTGAAAATCAATATTGGAGATATTATGAAGAAACGTGGGCAGGGAGTTAAACAACAGCAACTAGTGGACTGGCGCTAGGAAATTCTGAATAGCTTGAGGAGTCAGAATTATTATTTTTTTGTTCTTAACTATTTTGATTTGAATGAGTTAGTGCATCACAGAGTTGGTCTCGGAAGAAATGGGTAATTAGATGACATATTTGTATTTAGGCTATTTAGCAGATGCTTTTTTCCACAGCGACCAACAACAATTCATACATGTTCGCACACCGACGGCGAAGTCAGCCCCATCGCTCCCTGTACGCAGAGTGCGTAGGGCACCAAGTACCTGAAAAAATGTATAAAAGAAATAGATATATATTACATCATTGAATTTAAAAAATATATAAATTAGTTATGAAGAGGCCCACCGTTGTTTTTTCTTAATTTTATAACCTCACATCAATCAATTTCGGCAAATTACATGTTTTTACCTAATATATAAAAAGAGTGTTCCTAAAGAAAAGTATTTTCTTTAGGAACACTTTATTGTTGTCTTACAGAAAGAAAGACCTGATAAAAGGCAAAACACATGCTGCCTAGCACCTATTTTAACCCAGGAACGACTGGAGAGCAGCGGTCGGTTTGGGTTCCCTCTCCGAGCTCATTGTTCTATCCCGATAGCTCGCCGTTTTTATTCTAATAGAGAAGTGAACATACGCACGTGCCCCGCTCAGCGGGATATGATTTGAGATGAAGGCTTTCCTTTGTGTTTGTTCCATCTGACGGAGGGGCCAGGCCTTGTCGAGCGAGGTTTATAATGAGGCCAACTCCGGCTTTTCTCCAGCATAGCTGTGCAACGTAAAAAAAGATAGACAATTACCAAAATACTTTCAAAACCATTTCCTCTCAACACACACGTAGTCTCAAGTACACTTAATTGAGTGCTATTCAGATGTTTTTTTTGTCGCGCTCAAAGTATCTGTATCATTTCGCTTTAGGTTATATTCAGGGGTACAGCATTAACGACAGATTTCCCTTCAAAAATGGGATGATGAAGATGAGGAACTGGGAGACACAGGATATGAAGGTAAAGTGTGGGTGGCAAGCTGTAGATGATGCTGTGTGTGTGTGTGTGTGTGTGTGTGTGTGTGTGTGTGTGTGTGTGTGTGTGTGTGTGTGTGTGTGTGTGTGTGTGTGTGTGTGTGTGTGTGTGTTTGTGTGTGGTCACCATTACAAAAAGCTGAATGCCTGGGCCCTTTTTTACTCCTTTCTTTGTTTCTTTAACCTCTCATTTATTCCTCTAACTTTGCAAACTCTTCCTGTTCCTGTCATACACCAACATGATAGGGCTTCTGTGTTTTGTTCACGCTTGTTCTCATATGTAAATACAAACCTACTCGGAGAAATGGAATATCAACTGAAGAAGAAATGAATTCAGGTGAAAGTTCTAAAGACTGTTGTTGTTATAGTGGAACTTTCTTTCTGACATATTTTTACACTACACATACATATATATACACACCCACACGCACAAACACATCCCCGACAATAACAGTGACACTCTTAACGGATTTTCTCGACATTTGGCGTTTGCGGTTCCAAACGTAACCGTCGACACTGACAACTTCCTCCCCCTCCGACGCAGATCGACTCGACCTCTGGGACTCAGACAGAGCGGAGATGGTGGTGGAGGTGGTGGTGGTGGAGGTGGTGGAGGTGGAGGTGGTGGTGGTGGAGGTGGTGGTGGTGGTGGTGGTGGGGGGGAGGGGGGTGAGATCAAGTCCCACGGGCTGGAATAGCAATGTAGGCGGGGTAATATGCTTCCAGCAACACGCTCCAGACACTATAATTGCTTTCCTGCACTGATAGATACAGAGACGCACCTTGGGCGGGGATCGTGCTGTTCAGATATGCAGGGTGATGCTGGTGTGTGTGTGATGCCATGAGGGAGGGGGGGGGGGGGGGGGAGGTGGCGCGTCGTGGGCAGGCTCCAGTGGGAAGACATTTGGGGGAGGGGATGGGGTCGGTGAGATCTCGGTGGTGTTGTGTCCGTGGTATAAATGTGTTTTCTTACAGAGTTGACCTTTAGGGCCAGACTCGAAACAACTGGGTCCAGGAAACACGACAGGCAGCTGGGTCTTCACACTGGATACTACGCCGCAGCCCCATCGCCAACCCCGCCACCACCACCACCTTCACCATGACACCCCCATCCTACCTCGTCTACTCCTTCTCCTTCCACCATGACCTACAACAAACCCCCGCCTCAGACCAGCACCATACCTACACTCCCCCTCCCCCTCCCTCCTCCCTAAACTCCCTTCCATTCCGCCATTCTCATCTCTGTTAAGGGTTTGAGACCCCAGTTCTGTCTGGGTTAGAGTCCTAGAATCCGGGTTGAAGTCCCAGAAAAAATAACCAAGTTCCTTTAGGTCGGGTTGGAGTCCCGACGTGGGTACCAGAGAGACTGTTGATCTAATCGAAAATACGTTGCAATGCTGATTATGCTCATTTCTTGCTTATGTTTTCTTTTACTTATTTTAATTTATAGTTTGACAATGTTTCTATGTGAAGCACTTTGAGTCTGCCTTGTGTATGAGAAGTGCTAGATAAATAAAGTTTCCTTGCCTTGCCTTATCCTCCACCATCACCCCCGTTCTCTTCCCACCCCTCCCCTCCCCTCGTCTCCCTCCTCTTCCAGAGGCAGTCTCCCTCTCCCATCCGGGGAGGGGGCGTCATCTCTCAGTGTTGACAGACAGCCCCCGCAGACCTCTCCCTCGTGAACGGCATCCCGACGGAGGCCGTTCTAAATGTTTGTCTCTGTTCTTTCAGACAGATGGACAGCCATACAGAGTTTGGAGCTTCCCCTCCCCGTGGAGCTGTTCATCCCAGTCGGAGCGCTATGGGATGGGGGTGTGGATATAGCCTCACTCCCAAGACTCCCAATGGGGGGAGCCCCATTGGCCAATGTCCTGGTTTTTTGGCCCATATACCTGGTGACACTTAATGCATTCGTATGAATGAACAACTAAAAAGTTCCAGAACAGTAGACCCGACACAGAAATCTGTTTTTAAAACTCCCGGATACAATGATATAATTGGTAATTAGATAGACAAAAAAAATTTAAGCAAGCGCCGAACACATTACTTAGTCGATACTGCTTTCAAATTACTGGCACACTGGATGTATTCTTGAAACATCTATTTATGCAGGGAATTAAAACAGAGACTTTAATTCAAGCAGGAAATTAACGTCTTTATCTCTAAGAAATGTTATCTTCGATTGTTCCTCGCTCTATTGTCTTCTGGCTAGACCTTATTTAAGTCTCTCTCGTGGCATTCCATTTTATTTGTGTGTTTTCTTTGGGTTTATTCACTCTGTGCCCTTTCCAGGTCAACTCAGAACTCTGTCTAGTGACCTATAGCAATGCTCTCCTCTACTCCACTCAACAACTATACCCAGCACTTAACATTGCTGTTTAGAAGCGGGTGGTTATGGTTGAACCTATGTTTTATCCCTTCTGTCTTCAAAGAAAAATTATAAGAAAGCTGAGATGCTCCGGCATCAAGCAATGGCTCAACTGACTGTTGATGACGATCATCGCCAATCGCAACCTTCGTACTCGTTTAAAGTATTTATGACCGTCCGAAATGACTCAAAGCAGCTCCTGATGCGCCAATACATCGTTGGTTCACCTCATGGCTGCTACTCTGACTCGCGACGCATTGGTCAGTGCGGTACGGTGACATTCAAGGAGAAAAACCTTGAGATTCAGAAGCAAAACGGTCGGAAGGCGATGCATCAAACCGTGCCCTGGACGAACCTGTAGTAAAGGTCTCCCGCCGTCCATAATTACACGCATTGTGATTGCCTTCGCCGTGTAATTCGACTCCGCCGACGATGCCTTTCGGCTTTATTAATGCCCGAAAAACATCAGATTAATCCTCCGCTTTGGCAAGCAGCAGGGGCAATTACTTTAAGGGTCAGCGGTAATCAGTCCGGCGCGCTCACACCATTGTGTAGATTAGATGAGGAGTGTGTTATTATTAAACAGGACAGTAAAAGGGCCTGGCACACCACTGAACCGAGCTGGAACAACTCGTCCGGAATATTGATTTTCATAACACCGCGTTAGTGACGGTGGTATTTCTCCTGATATTTAATATCCTGGGGATAAACCTCCTGATCAGAGATGCGACCAAGCTGAGATTAATTTCTCTGACTCTAAAAGGGAAAAGCCAGGCGGCCGCCGCAATGTGGGAATGAAATGGCTTTCTCGGTCCTCGGTTTCTCAGCTTAGTTAAAGAATATGACCATCTTAAAGTATAAAAAAAACAATAAAGTTTTGTAAAGGTGGGCAGGGTAGGGCTTCCCAGACCCCTAACTGAAGGGACTGTGTTTGGGTCACCCATATCATCGACGAAGGACACGCTTGTGCGGGAAGCCTGACTCCAAGTACCTGAAAAAATGTATAAAAGAAATATATATATATTACATCATTGAATTTAAAAAATATATAAATTAGTTATGAAGAGGCCCACCGTTGTTTTTTCTTAATTTTATAACCTATCAATCAATTTGATAGGTTATTGCTCCTCATCAAAACCAACTGAAATAAAATCAGTATAATAGCAGGATGTACTGCTGCACCTGTCCTCCATATTCACAGCCCCACTGCATCAGATGTTCCTCTGTAGGATTCTCCTTCTGACCGGAATACATTTTTTATTGAACCTGTCCGCGAATAAAAACAAAAATGAGAACAACAACCCCGCAATCAAACCAAATCTATGCAGCCGCCGTCAGGCAGCTAACTCCAGTCCGGGAACCTGTTGGACTGTCCCCGACTCATCAGTATTCTGTAGACTCTCCCAGAGTCTGCAGTCCAGCGAGGACCTCTGTTATTGTCACTCCATAGCTGAGAGAGAGAGAGAGAGAGAGAGAGAGAGAGAGAGGGAGAGAGAGAGAATAACAGAAAGCTGCTGCAAGAGCAGAGTGAGGTAGTGAGTAAATACAGCGAGCTATCAAGCACAGCTCCTTACCCTCCACGTTATTTATTGGCCTAGCAGATGCCCTTGCCTGGGATTGCTTCTTACTTGGCTTTCCTCCCTCCTTCTCCTACTCCTTCTTTCCCTCCCCCCTTCCTCCCTCCCTCTTTCTATGACTCCTCCATCCTTCTCCTTCCTCCACACTTCCTCCTTTTCATACTCCTCCTCTCCCTCCCTCCAACCCTCCCTCCTTCTCCTACTCCTCCCTCTCTCCTCCCACCTCTGCCCTTTCACTTCATCACACATTGAATCAAGTCACGATCCAGCTGGTGCTATCGGGGTGATGATGATGATGATGATGGTACCCTCAGTCGGAAAAAAAGACAATGTTAGCCCAGAGGGCCCCACCATTTCCTGGCTCCTGGCATCGGGGCCCCCTCCTAATCGACCACCCCAGATGCCAGGCCACCAGGGCCAACAGCCCGGTGCCTGCACCCAGGGCCACTCAGGACATGGATACGGGCATGGCCCACCCCCCCCCCCCCCCTCCGCCATTTTAGAGACTGAAAAGCAAGTTGAAAAAAACACCTGTTCATTTTGGCGGCCGCAATTACAATTTAATCAGATCCGTGTTGCTGAAGCCACGTTCCTCTCACAAGAGATGGAAAAGAGGATTTGCATCATTAAACATTTTAGTTTAAACTGAGTGCTCGCTGTCGGGCGTCGAGTCAGGCGAGTGTAAATCATTCCCGGGGTTCTATTGGATTGTGTGGAAAGTTCCTGTGTTTATGCTCCTGTTTTATTTAGCAAATATGCTAAATCTGATGGTATTTGTAAGAGGATAGATAAAGCTTCTATTTCGTTCTGGTGAACTAAAGGCTATTAATGATCGCCAGCCAAGTAATTCATCTTTGGTATCAAACATTTCACAAACATCAAATTGATTCTGTTTGCTTTTGGAAACAAGCCTGGTGGTGAATAGATGTTCTCTGAGAGACCGTCAATCATTGGTGTTGTACTTAGCCCTCCTAACTCACACTCTTGTCTATTTCGGTAAGGATAATTTATTCTCACCCCGGCACCCTGATCAATCCTCAGCCAAGTTCTCAAATAGACGTATAAAAGTGTCCAATAAACACAAAACTGAAATGAGAAGATTGTACAGTGACAGGCTTTGATGAGTGGTTGGCCAATACCTGATGAAATAACAACTTCCTGTACGTGTTTCCAGCTGTTATACATCCTCTTCTTCAACTTGATTTGGACATGTCTCTGAAGGAGCCATCTCGAAAATAAGCATGTTCTTCACGGCAATGAGGGGTAATTAACGAAGACGATGGCCACTGTGTTCCACGCAATAATGGCATCTTTATCTCTGTTATGGACGTTTGGATTTCTCAGCTGTAGGCATCTTGGCTCAATGGGTTGTGAATTATACAACAGGGGTGTCGGTTGCCAACTTGAGTTTCAAGAGGGTCACGTGGTCAATCTGCCTTGTTGGGGAAATGATTGCCAAGATTCGTCTTTCCCTTCCACCCCTCTCCGGGTCAAGTCTTTGCAGACCATAGAGGTCGCTCCCCAGGGAAGGCATGGGTTGTTATCTCTGCTGGGACTTTTCCATCCACGCTTTTCAACATTTCGACAAACTTTCCTGTTAAATAGCAAAGGAGATATTTCATTTTTATTCCCTCGCAGCTTTCATTTTATGTCTTATGTCTCATCACAAGGCTACATTATTTTTGTATTTTTTTGCAGGATTTAGCGTGGAGGGACACACCTGCATCACGGCAATAAACTCGTTTAGGTTTATTGCTGTGACACACCACACAAGCCAGCTCTCACTAACAAGAGCCCATGGTGGTGAGATGCTTGAGGAGAGCGGCTTGCTGCTGAACAACACAAAGTGAAAGTTGAATTGATTGTGACCTCTCTACCGCCTTGCCTATTGGACATGCTTGAACTGAACTTTAAAAGGAAAAATCACATTTTATTCTTCTTTCTGATGCTCTAACTTTTACCGTGTGTGACCACTGCAATCTGAAGTACCGTGTGAAGATTGTATCCCACCATCATTTTCCACCTCAGGCGGACTTTGTTGAAAATGGAATGTAAAAAATAAACGTTACCTTTTCAGAGGTATGCCTTTGCCGTTGTGTCAATGTGAAATTCCTAACAGGTCCGTGGTCGCAAGCCACAAGTAGGGCAATGCAACTTGCATTCCGCTCCATACTGCAAATACCTCCTTATACGTTAAACTATAGAAGTATTTTAATTGTGTTAATGGCAATAACCTCATGAATATTGCACATCAATTGTCATGCATGAGGAACTTTCTGTCAAACTCTGAGGGGTTTGATGATTGAACACAGACTTATTGCCAGAAAGTTGCTCAGACCCGACAAACCTAGACTTTTGTGAAACCAACGGCATGTC
>NC_079434.1:20482427-20497427 GCF_026213295.1 Gadus chalcogrammus | reverse complement strand
GTGCTTTGCACCCTGGGTAGGAGGAGAATCAGGGCTGGCCGGGGCGAGATCTTTAGCAGCAAAGGGGGACAGGGTGGCTCGTTGCTGTTGTTTGTGTGGTTGTTGTTGTTGTTGCGTTGTCGCGGCCGAAATCAAGATTGCACGTTAGTGTGTCTGAGTGTGTGTGTGTGTGTGTGTGTGTGTGTGTGTGTGTGTGTGTGTGTGTGTGTGTGTGTGTGTGTGTGTGTGTGTGTGTGTGTGTGTGTGTGTGTGTGTGTGTGTGCGAGTGTGTGACAGTTAAAAATCCAAAGCTGATTTCTGCCCCCCGAAAGTCACTTGAGGGCCGAGAGAGAGAGAGAGAGAGAGAGAGAGAGAGAGAGAGAGAGAGAGAGAGAGGATCACGACCATCACATGCACGCATGCAACCAATGTCGTGACAACTGGTTGACATGACAATGACTCTACTGAGTTATTGTTGTCCTCACTCAACCTGTGATGACTCGTGCCTTTGCTTTATACACAAGTCTGCTCACAGACCCTGCCATGGAAACAGAGTTCCTCCCCCCATGGTGTTACACCTTCATATGTATACATGACCATGGAGGCACCCACATACACGCACATACACACACAGTCGAAAATACACATCACAGTCTCAACACATTAAAAATGCTAAATGTATTTACTGAAATAAGTCTTAAATCGCTCTACATTCCGACAGCTATCACTGATGCAGCGTGTTCGGTCGGTAGCATGGGTCTCCCAGTCGCTCTGCGATAAACAGAAAACATTGCAAAGTGACTGTTTCTGGTATTCCCTTCTCCTTTTATCCAATCAGGAGAGAGAACTCTTTAAAGAGGTGGTCCTTTATGTGTGTCTACGGGAGGGCAGCCGAGTTTCAGTGTTGATTGACAATTGTGGAACAGGTGACTCTAGGAAAAGGAGACAGGAGTCACGCAAGATGAGCATTTATGTGGCGTGGGGAGGAAGTCGAGAGCCAAAACAGACAGGAAGGTAGCCGAAATGACAATTGTGGCTACCTTCCTTAACTGCACTACCTTAACTACCTTAACTGCACCTTTTACAATCGTTAAAGTACTAATTTCTGCCGGAGGATTCCGTGAGCAACAAACTCGCAAACCGCAAACACATCCACTGAACCCCAGACAACAAATGTGTTTATCTTACATACATGACATACATAAGGCCTTCGGCAGTCGTGTTATCAAAGAACAACCAAACGATTTGTACGTTATCATTAGCATTAGCATTTCTTAGTGCAGCGACGCCCATCTGTTAGCATCAAGTTCCAAAGCTCCGCCCCCCCTAACCCTAACCCCCTCGCCCCCCCCCCCCCCCCCCCCCTCTTTTCTCATCCCTCCATGCACGTAATGAGTGCTTACACAAGCCAGGGGGGGGGACAGCTGCAGGACGTCCACCAGATGCTTCCGTGCCCGACCCGTTGCCAGGGCAACAGTTCAGGGTCCCCCCCTCCCCCCCCCCCAACAGTTTCCGATGAAACATTCCGTTTCCTTTTTCCTTTTTCAGTCGCCAGATTTTTTTTTTCCAGATCCCATGAATGAAAGTGATACGTATTAAATGTAATTGTTTGTATTCGTCTGTGTGGGTATTTGTGTGTGTTGTGTGCATAATTTGGTGTGTTTATGTGCGTGCATTTGTGTGTACGTTGGTGTTTTCGTGTTTGTATCTGTGTGTATGTTCATGCTTTGGAAGGGTTCATTATTGCATGTTGTGTGTGTATTTGTGTGCACACAAACACACACACACACACACACACACACACACACACACACACACACACACACACACACATACAATAATACACGTATTATTGTATGTGTGTGTGTGCCAGTGTGTGTGAGTGTGTGTGAGTGTTAAATGCGGCTGAACCATGCATCTGCCTCCCTCGATGGATTTGTGTGTTTTCGAGTCTGGATAAATACTGACAAATATGAAGTAAAATACTGCATTGTCACAAGCAATCATTTTGATGGATAAAACAAATGTATGCTCCCCCATTCCTTCTGCACTCTCCCCTGTTTTGGTAATAAAATGTTCCTCCCTCCATGTTGTTTTTCATTCAGTTTCAAGAAGAAAAACAAAAGCATTGGCCTGACCACAGACAGCTGGCAAACAATAGACCCATAACTGTGCAGTAAGTTAGACATTACATAATTTTTAATTTTTACATATTTATGTTTCAAACTAAATATACCTACTCTGTCGGGTGATTAAGGAAAGAGGTCCCCCCCCCCTTTTTACCATGTAAGGAGCCAGGAAGTTGAGAGAAGCCATTTTACAGAAAGTAATAAGTTGGAGATGCAATCATAAAGTCCTGATTAGCATACGATAATGTCAGGATGCATAAAATTGATATGTTACAAAGGAAAATTGCTTCTAAGCTCTCCTATACTGCAAATTGGTCTCGGTCTCATTGATATATCGTTTTGGTGGGGTAATAAACAGGACAATGGTATTACTTTTTCTCGAACGGTGGCCACATTACTTTTGTTTTTCTCCAATCTAGCTGTTTTTTTTGGGGGGCAAATATCCTCATATAAACCCTCACTACCCACCTCCAACATCCCATAATATTTCACCTATTTCCTCCTCAAGTTACACCATTCCTAGAAGCCTTTGCAGTGGTTTGAACTTTCAGTTTATTTTTCAATCATGCTTAATACGTTTCCAATTCATGCTAGCATCATTGCGCTTATTCTTCCTCATGTTAACTCGTGTTAACTCGTATAGGCTAATCATGTTAACTTGTATAGGCTAATCACGCTGGCTTATTTCTCTGATCATGCAAGTTTTATTACCTTATTTTTCTGGTTAATGCTAGCTTTTAAAAGCTAGTCATGCTAGCTCCTTTTCCTCATCTGTTTCATCAATGCTTTCACTCGCTAAAGATTAATATAGCGGGGTTCATTCTTTGCGGCTATTGGCGAACATGAAACAAAACGCTCAGCCTGTAAGATTACTTTAGCTTTTATTACCTGGTGTCTGCCTTATTACCTCTCCCCGCAGGTTCTACCAGCGCCATGCTCCTGAATCCTAGACAAAGAGTCAGAGGCAAACACACAAACACAGGGGAGAAAAAAGAATCACAACAAACATCGTTATTAAATCTGTGCCAGCTGAGCCTAGCTGCTAAATCACCAAAACATTAGAAAAAAAATGAAATAAATAACATGGTGGGGGAACGGGGGGGCAAAACACTTGGAGATTGATAAAATGAAAAAACATATCACGGCGTTGGAGAGGCTTGTCAAGAGATTAGGGCCTTGGTCGAGGTAGCTTTTCAGCTGCGAATTGCTCTGGTTCCATCAAAATAGATTGGAGAGGTCACCAGAATCTTGTTGGAAGAAAATCTTAGATTTACAGCCTTGTCTCCTATGCTACCAAGTCTCCGAGTAACTTTGGAATTACCTGTTTGCTACTCAAATAATATGTTGGTGGATTGGCCCAGAGAAAAACTTTTGGGCTTGACATTTCAAGGTTTCTAATAAGCAGTTAGAAAGTTTAAATGTACATCATTGGAAAAAAAAAATAGAAGGGTGGGTCCTTATTGGAGGGCGGTGTTGTGGGAGACAAACTATTGCACGGGTGATCACCGCTGGTCTTTTGTGGTTGTTGTGTGTGTTATTAAAAAAATGTTTATTGCGTTGCCCTTTAAATTAAGCTAAAACACTATCAGTCAAAAGCAAACGTTATCAGTCTTAACTTTTTACTTTTTACTACTCGACCGAGACGGCGGGATGAATTCGGGGGGGTGAATCCGTCAAAAAGCACACAAAACCACACGCAATTATAGCAATTAAAACAGTATAAACAGGGTCGGCAAGCGGTGAAAAAAAAGGTTCTCTAATAGCTTAACTTCTCTATTACACTCAACAGGGATGTTGTTCAGATGAAAAAGCACAGCGAACACTCTGTGCCTTCTGTTTTCATGCGGGCACATATTTAATGCCGCGATGCGTTTCTCAGTTTACCTTCCCCAGGAGAATACTCTGACCCCCGAGTCAAACCGAAACTGATTTACCATTTGTTAGCCGCCATGAACACTCATTTGGCAGGTTCGTCAGGGAAACAGCCAAGCAGAAAACCTGTTAGCCTTATTTATTGCTGGAACGTTTATTTATCATTACTTCTCCACCAGTGGATTGCACACCTTGCGGTGGAGTCTATAAAAAAAAAGAAAGCGTAAAAGACACCACAGATATTTCAGCACTGGGTTTGCATTATCTCCGGTCGATAACTGTTAGCAGAACAGCAGAACACCTTGCATGTTGGATGTTGCAACTCTTATCCTCTGAACTTCTTTATCCTCGGTTGAAACAACACACCGCCCCCCCTGCTGTTGTGTCTTCAAAGGTGCACACGCCATGGGAAATATTCATGCAAAATAAATGAATTGAAACCAAACAAAGCCGAGGCCGGTTCTCACTCCAGGCGGCCATACACCGACAGTACAGACGACCCGGTATCACGTTCGTAGTCATCACAATAGCGTGTTCAAATGCATGAATAACACGACTGAGTGCCGTAAAACAAGCCCAATACAAATCAATGCAATGATAGAATGAAAACCTTTACAAAAATACACACCGCTACAACTGTTAAAAGTACCGATCCATAGCTGCCGCTATTAGTCAATGCAAAGTGCGGGTGTGTGTGTACAAGTCTGTCAGCCAGTCCGTCTGTGTTGCTGCTCCAAATGTTTGTCAACGCCTCGATCAGAAGGACATTGTGTAGGAACCAGGTGATTCTGAGTGACTCTCTCTCTCTCCCCATCTTGCCTCTCTCTCCCTCTCACTTTACCCCAACCTCTCTCTCTCTCTCTCTCTCTCTCTCTCTCTCTCTCTCTCTCCCCCCTCCCTCTCTCTCTCTCTCTCTTCGCTCTCTCTCTCTCTCTCTCTCTCTCTCTTCCCCACCCTGCCTCTCTCTCTCTCTCTCTCTCTCTCTCTCTCTCTCCCTCTTCCCCACCCTGCCTCTCTCTCTCTCTCTCTGTCTCTCTCTCTCTCTCTCTCTCTCTACAATCTCTCTCTCTCTCTCTCTCTCTCTCTCTCTCTCTCTCTCTCTCCTTCATAATGCCAGCCTACCGGCGAGCCGTGTGTGTGATTACCCGCGGCCCTGACTGCCCTTTAGCGCGCCCGGATGTGTCATATCTTAAATGACTCTTGATTGCAGGGATTTAGGCCCGCCAACGGCAGGCCAGAGGAAGCCCCCCTCTCCCCCCTGTCGGGTTTCCTATTATCATGTCAGAGAGAGAGGGAGCGGGCGACCACTGCTAATCATTAGGGGAGTTCAGACAAAGTGTATTTAACCACAAAAGCAGGGGAAGGAGCGAAAGAGAGAGAAAAGGGAGAGTGAGCTCCCATATCAGCGAGAGAGGGGGTAAAGATTGCCGCGGCCTTGACAGGCTTAAGTAGCCTATTACCTGACGGCAAAGCTTTCATCTGTTACATCAAGGGGGGAGAGGAGATAATCGCGGCTGTTAGTCTCCCGTCTGATGCCAGCCCCTGGGCCTGCCATTACCACCCCCCCCCCTTCTCCAACAGCGCTCTGCGCCCCTAAACCCAAGACTCCCCCCTCTCCCCTCTCTCCCCAGCTCTTCCCTGCTGAATAGTGACGAGTGTGTGTGTGTGTCCGCGGTGTGTGTCTCTCCCCCATGCACGCCGGCGTTCAGCGACACACACGTGCGACAAACGAGAGAGATGGCGGGGTCGACTTTTCCCTAGAAAACGTCGATATGAAAATCTGGAGTCTGTGACCGCCGTTGTCCGAGGTTTCAGCTCAAAAAATAAGAATATCACAGACGATAGAAAAAAGAAAACGGCGTGATTATCTTTTGCCCCCCCCCCCGCCCACGCCCCCCATTTGCCCGATAGCCGCAGTATCGTTTATTCCCATCAGCCCCGCTTCACTCGTTCTTCCTGGTCACCTTTTATAGATGTCAATTAGCGTAGCGGGAACGCTAGGCTGTCCGCGTCGTAGCATGGTTAGCGTCTCCTTCCAGCCCCCCCAACCCAATGGGTTGGGGGGGCTGTGGGTTTCAGGGGCGGTAGACGTTTGAATATGATAGACGCATCATTTACCGGGTCATTACTTCGCCTAATCAGTCGCCCTAATTGCGGCGCCATTACTGCTGGGTGTCTGATACACTCCTCCATCTTACGAGGGACCTTGAAAATAAAAGGACCACCCCAACGACACTTTGTCTTTCACAAACAAGCCGTCGCCCCGTGGCTAAAACGCTGCCGCCCGCGTTCGAACGCTAGCACACAGGCCGCACGGGCACTTCATCTTCCTCCGAAAGGTCTGCAGCCTCTCCCCAGGGCCGTGTTACGACCAATCATGTGACAATCTCCTCGCTGGTTTGAGATCGCAGAACCGAATTAGTGGGCGATACCCATCTCACATTAGACAGAGCCTGTGGAAGCAGCAGCACCGCCACCGGGAACAAGAGAAAATAGTATTTCTTTATTACATTTCGCTCTATCATACGGATCAGGAAACGGGAGGTCGACAAAGGCTGAGTCGTTTCAAGCGGCACGTCGCTGGCGAGGCACAGACGCACGCACGCGTAGACTGTAACGCACCCGCCTGGGGGCTTCTCATATGGGAGAGGGTTTTCGGAATAAGATCAGTTCATCGTGACGCAGAGGGATGTTTTGCAGATGATTGCATTGATGCGCAGAGGTGGAGCATGTTGAGGATCATTTCCCAAGAACATGGCAGTTGCACTCAAGTGGACAGAGGGGCGCCCCACACACGTGAAACAGCCCTACGGATCCATTGAAGCGATACTTATATCAGTTTGCAGGGGAACAGGTCGGCGTGGACAAGTTTTGAATCCGGTAACCCCTCCTTCCCGGATGCAATACATGAATAGAACTGTATAAGGCCGTGTGAGACTGTATGCATTTATGGTCATCATCATCCATCACTCCCACTCACACAGTCACTCATAAGCAAACAGCCGAACCCAGCAAACAGAGCCTCAACTCCCAAACGATTCAACTTCTAACAACACAACATTCAGATACAGAGGAATGAGCACTGCCTCTGGCGTTATCACACCCAAACAGGGAGAGAGGGATAGGTGAGGGAGAAAGTGGAAGGGAAAGTGAAGGCCCTATGGGGTCCCCTTTCGAGTCAAGGGGCATGATTACAGAGCCCCAACCCTGACTGGAAGGCCCCTGCAATCCCATTACAATTACAGAGGGGAGATACGCAGCCATGTCAATGTAATTAATTGAATTATGACTAATCCTCGGGACTTGTCTGAGAGTAATCGAAGACCAGGGACACTGGTGGGAAGCTGTGGAGCACGAGAAGCCCATTAAAGCTTTGAGGCTGTTTAGCTTGTTTGTTTTATACCTGCGGATAATTCTGAAAAGTTTGATAGATTTTTTTCGATGAAGAATTTATCTCCAAGGGATGAGGGGGAAGCTGTCGTTGAGGAGTTCTATTATGAACCTGTGTGGGGAAGCTAATAACTGGAGTTAGGGTAAATCAAACAAATGATGTACAATTGCTAGCAGGAGCAGTAGTGGTGTCAGATGTGCATGGAAATGTAACCCCCGGAGGTTAAGATCCAACCGTGTTGAGTATTTTTGTTATTTTTCTTCGTTTTTGCCTGGCCTTGTATTTTAATTGGCTAGTAAATATATTTTAGATTTTTGGGCATAGCGATAGTAAAATACTGTGTTTAACTCTAAATCTTAACTTCACCTCGTGCTTTGCGAAAAAATGCTACCTTGAGGCCAAAACAGTATCCAGTTTACTATCTTTGGAATTGCAGTCCATCTGGTAACGGTGTTGCTAGAGTTTTGTTGTCCTGCAGAACCAGAAGCTTTTGTATGTCAAACACCCACCACCAGCTCGGCATTGTGGGTGTTCAAATCAGCAAGCACTCCTAGGTGTTGAAACACAATCCTGCCATTACCTCCAATCATGTCCGTCGGCTGGCCCACGACTGCAGTGGCCCCGCGGCATCAAAGAGCTGAATCATTCGGCGAGGTAATGAAGGATTTAATAGCGGAGAACCGAAGACTGATGTCATAAATATTCAACGATCCGCGCGTGCGAGTATCGATCAGGCGGGCTGAACTTCCCGGTTTTTATACCGCAATCAAGGGGTGTGTGTGTGTGTGTCTCTCTGCCGGGGGTAAATCAAGGAAAGGGTCACTTCCGAACACTTGTATGGTAGATCGTCCCCCTTAAAATGAGGGGTGTTCAGAATAAGTTGGGTCGCGGCGGAGAGAAAAGAGCTGGGCTTTTGCCGGGAGGGAGTAGAATAATGGTGAGTGATTGGTCCTAACAAGGCCCTTCCAACGCCACCACCACCACCACCTGCACCACCACCACCCCTCCGACAACAACGTTTGACTCTACCTCCCTCCTTCCCTCCCCCGTGACAAAAAACTGCAAAAATAACAACATTGATACCCGGGAAGGACATTTTTACCCGGGAAGGGTATTCACATTCACAACATGTGGTTGTGAATGTGAATATTCCGCAGCACAGGAGAGAGAGAGAGAGAGAGAGAGAGAGAGAGAGAGAGAGAGAGAGGAGGGGAGAGTCTCTGGTGCATGCATAATGAAGGTCACTGTCTTACGGAATGGAATGCAAACTCTCTCTCTCTCTCTCTCTCTCTCTCTCTCTCTCTCTCTCTCTCTCTCTCTCTCTCTCTGTCGCTCTCGCTCTCGCTCTCTCTCTCTGCCACTCACACTATTTCTCCTTAAAAAGCCAAAAAATCTGTATTTTCGATACACTATCGCTTGTGCTGCAGGCTGGGGAGCCCTGCACAGACCATGTTGTGATTCTACATTTGAAGAGCCGAACTCGGACACAGTAGTGGTCCTGACAATAGCTGTGGTCGAACAGCAAAGAGCGCAATCAACCCACGCTCCATCCTCCAACCCCTTTCGCTCGATCATTTTGTGTGTAATTCTGTGTGTAAGTCATTCAACCAAATGTTTCGTACTGTGGCATCGCCGGGGGGGAAAGGACACAAGAGGTTCTGAGATCTTTGGCACAGTCGTGGGCGTCACAAAATGGTAAAAATGTAAATGAAAACATTGGCAGCAGTCAACCGTGCAGTTCAGTCTGATCAGCTTGGATCACAGTTAAGGCCCTATCACTAACCAACAGAGTTCGAATGGCCGTTTTGTTGGAGGGTTTGTCGTTGGGGCTAGGGTTGAGCAAGAGTGCAAGCCTCGCTGTTTGAAGCCATCAGAAACTCACGCTAACTTTCAATCCACAGGCTCTGAATCAAAGGGGAAAATTGAGCAATGTAATTGGACGAAATTACTGTCATACTGTCACCGCCATTTCTGGGCGAAAATATATGAAAGTACCTCCACTTTTCTTTGGGTCTGTACTATGGTTTTGAAGCACATCAACCGTGCAGAGCACATTTGTAATTTTGTGGAAAGAACAGAAGTGGGAAGAACTTCTTTACCAAGTGGTTTCGATGCATTGCAGTGTACGTTTCTGCCTTCAATTCCGTGGTCCCTCCGCATCGACAGTGGAAGAGACGCCTTCAGAAGAGGAATAATCTTGTTGTTGCTGCTAATCTCTCCGCTAACAAGATAACAAAAACAAAGGAGCTGGAAGGGGTTTGTAGGAATGTGAACTGAAGTAAAACTAGACTCTTTCACATGCTGTGCCATCCTCACCCACGGCGTCATGGATTTGTACAAGGTGCATGGCCTTCTGTCATTTTAATGTTAAAATGAAAGAATGCCCATCGGGTGTTGACAGGATGGCTTAGTGGCAAGGGTGGTTGATTACCAGTAAAATGGTGCTGGTTTGATACCCACTGTTCACTGCCCGGCCACTGTTCGCTGCCCGGCATCCTTCAGCAAGATGCCAAGACCCTTGCATCACAAATCCGACTTTCAGAAGGGCTCAAATCAGTTTGTCGGTATCAATCAGAATTTGATTCAGATCTAATGGAACGGACATCACCACGATCTTCCTCAACCTTTGACCTTTCCCGTTTCGCGCGTGCGTGTGACGTGGTATGCAGGATGAAAGGATCCATCGGAACTCTGTATGAATGTGCACGTCCCGTGACCACTCGAGTCGAAGCATGCAATTAATTCAAACCGACACGCCCTGAGCAGGCATCATTACATCCATGCCAACGAAGAATCAAAGAGACGGGAACCACTGCCATGTATATAGGGGATGGCCTGGGTTCTGAAGATCCTTGGCCTCAAATTAACATGCAACACCAATTCATCACCATCGCTACAGCGCTATCCACTGGCTTCTGTAGGAAAGAACATGTAGGAGTCAACATGAGAGAACAGGGATTTACAATCCTTCCAAAATATAAACAACAATTCTTAAACAGAATCCCGTGATCCAACCAAACAAATCTGCTGTTACCGCAAATATGTACATGGCTGATCAACCCTTGTTTCCCTGTTTATGCTCATTTGGAAATGTATTCGGTGCCTGACGTAATCAGCAGCTCAAGGAAAATACCAAACAACTCTATGAGCTGGCATGATAATTAAAATGCCAGCGTTAATACCCCCCCGATCCACTTTATGAGCATCATAAAGACATGGTCGTTGGACAAGGCCTGTTCCAGATGATGATGAATGGAGGAAACCTAAAAAAAGAAAGATGTATATGAAAGAGCAGTGTAGATATCATAGGGAAGCTTTGATATACTGTGTGTGTGTGTGTGTGTGTGTGTGTGTGTGTGTGTGTGTGTGTGTGTGTGTGTGTGTGTGTGTGTGTGTGTGTGTGTGTGTGTGTTTGTGTTTGTCCTTTTGTCTGTGTTTTTGAGTAGATGTGTCTGAGGGTCTAAATGTGCATAAGGGAAATCTCAAGCATGCACACGCGCGCGCGCACGCACGCACGCACGCACGCACGCACGCACGCACGCACGCACGCACGCACGCACGCACGCACGCACGCACGGACAAACGGACACACATACACATGCAGACCAACACACACACACACACACACACACACACACACACACACACACACACTCACACACACTCCCTTGCAGGCAAACTCACACCAGACACACACACACACACACAGACACACACTCCCACCAGACACACACACACACGCACACATTCCCGTGCAGGTAAACTCACACCAGACATACACACACAAACACTCACACACACACACTCACACACACACACACACACACACACACACACACACACACACACACACACACACACACACACACACACACACACACACACACACACACACACACACACACCCATGCCGGCCCACTCCCACCCGAAACACACGCCCACACCCTCAGCCTCTCCGCGACATGGGCCGGACTGGGAGGCTGAAGCCATGGCTTTCCTGGCCGGATGGTGTTGGGCGGCGTCCTAATCACCTGGCCCCCAGTCAGGCTGCCTTCCCGGGCCAGAGGCGGCCGCGACAGCTGGGGTCCCTCCGTGTGATACATCAGCACTTCTGCTGGAGTCGTGTAGTAAGTAGGATAGATGGGAGGGGGTTAGGACCGGCAGAGGTCTGGGGGTGTACCGGTGGGGTAGTGGGGGACGTCGGGGGGGGGGGGGGGGGGGGGGGTTGAGGTGAGGACGACAGGAAGTACCTATTTTCATCTTGTGATTTTCACACGCAAGACGAGTGAGAGGGAGGAGTGTGAAGAGAGGAGGAGAGCGTTGTTGGTGTGGAGGGAGAGCAGCGATCTGAGTGCAGTCTCGCGTCTGCAGAGGCATACACACGCTCTCTGTCCTGACCTCACTTCCTATTCAGAACAAGAAAGGGCAGCGGAGGACATTGAGTTGATGTGCAGACGTATGGGTGTTTACTGGCTTGTTCAAAGCTGTTTGCTGACTGGTGGTGTGAAGTCTCTCATGTCCGAGGCATTAGAGACTTGACAAGGAAGTTTGTTTTTGAGTCTTTGTTGATGAAGATTAGAAATGGTGGTAATACTGGGACTTTGGCATTGCAAAGGCAAACCTTTTAAGGTGCAATATGGAGGATTTCTGTCAAATTTGTTTAAACTGTCAAATTAATTACCTCCACAGAAAAGGAGGCAGCATTACTACCAGAAGGATGTGAATGTGGGGTCCACTCTTTTTGTTAAAACAAAGAAATGCCCAGTTCCTCCAGAAGGTCTTTCATCCGTTCTTTTGTCCCATTGTATGTATTTGCCAGTCAGCGCCTACTAGTTTGTCTTTCTACGTTCTGCTCCAAACTCTTGACAAGATCTCACTCACCGGAGGCCAAGGTCAAGGGGTGATGCTCAAGCTGCATTGTGTGTTGATGTGAGAGGAAGTTCATGTGTGTACAAACAGAGGGTTAAGTTTTCCCGGACACTTCAAGCGTACTTCATGTTCAACACCGCTCATGCTCAAAGAAGCTGCCGGCATTTTACAGAAAGTATGACAGATTGGGCATGGGTCATCCACATAGGGAAAACACTGCCCTCTTACAAGCAGTCTCTAAAAATGTGGTTTCCAGTTTCATAGTGTTTTCAAATTCTGTCAAAAAACTGACATTCACTTTGACTTAAACGGTTGATTGTTGGATCAATTCAGGCAAATTAAAGGCTCATACATCTAGGTGTACACGATGTATGATGTATGTATGTAGGGTGTACACGCCCACTTGTGATAACGAGGCCACAGGGGCCCTAAAAGGTTTACAGGCAGACCCTTAGCACAGAACATTATGGTGGGTTCAGCACTGAGTGATGAAATCAATTATTCACTCATTCACGTCAAAAAACCCTCACCCTCTTACCCTTTCAGGTTTTAAAATATTCACTTCATCAACTGGTGCAAAGAATTAGAGAAATGCCCTCAGTTTGTATCCGACTTCTACTTGAAGAACCCGGTTGAATCTTGTCACCTGTTCAACCCCCGTTGTGCACAGCGATTCTATAAGGGATAGAAAATACACGCCCACACTTAAACCCTTAAACCTTAAGTAACCGTTCCAGTCCGAACGTTCACCCCAGACAATGCAGAGCACGAGGTAAGGCTCTAATTAAAAGTCTTTACCGAGAAGCTCAACAAATAACACGGCTAAGTCCAACGATAGCACATCCAGCTAATCAAACTGTTCACAATGCCGATGGCAGTATATCCAGGGAGGGTGTTGGTGACATCCACAGAGAGGGAGACAACACAGGAATAGTGGCAGTGAATTATGGGGACGTTCTTTGTGCAAACACGCTTTGTGGAGATATGCTTTTTGGGGAAATTATTTATGGAGACACGCCTTTTTTTGGCACATGCTTTGTGGGGACATGCTTTGTGGGTACACGCTTGGTGGGAACATGCTTTGGGGGGACATGCTTTGTGGGGACACGCTTTGTGGGTCCCGCCCCTGAATATGTGCTGTGTGTGTGTGTGTTTGTGTGTGTGTGTGGGTGTGGGTGTGCGTGATCATGATTTGTCTCTCCTGGTCGTTCATTTAGTTTGGCAGAGTGCCACGCCAGGCTCTTATCCTTGGAATAGCCCGGCTGTTAAAGGACCCAGTTATTGCACGCAATACGGGCTTTGTTTTGTTTGTGGGCTCAAATGTATGCATGTGTTTCTGTGTGTGTGTATGTGTGTGGGTGTGTGTGTGTGTGTGTGTGAATGGGTGTCTATGCTTATGCATGCGTTTGCTACCGGCTGCAATGATCCAACGATCATGTAGCAACCCCCCCCCCCCCCCCACACACACACACACACACACACACACACACACACACACACACACACACACACACACACACACACACACACACACACACACACACACACACAGGCAAAAAGTCATTATGTACACTGAACAAAGGCCTCACACACACACACACACACATCCACACACCTGCAGCCCCAGAGTGTTGACTAGTTAAAGCTAACCTAACAGCAGTAATTTGGACATAATCACCTCGCATTACCGCACATTGATGCTCTCAGCTGGCCATGTTATGTGACACGATGACAATGGCTGCAGGGCAGAAATACAGGGAGGGCGAATGTACTTATGTATTTCTTCCCAAATCTGTGGCCTGTAAAAAAAAATGATGTGTATTAGTGTAATCACACTCAGTCATTATGGCTATTTTATTTGACACATTGACAATGGCTGCAGAGTAAAGAACAAAAACCAAAACAAGCAAATATGCATTTTGGAAGAGACTATTGACATTGATGCGTGCACACAACCCAAACTAAAACCTAGTTTGGAAAAACCTTTCTAACCTAATAGTTAAACCTGCCCACTTCTAACCTGATATCTAAACGTACCCCTTCCTTACCTATTCCCTAAACTAAACCATCTCTCACCGAATACTGAACTTTTACATATTCATGGAATCAAACATCTGTTAGCTCAATATCTATCCCCGAATGACATAACACAATGGTGTTTGAGCCTGTTGCTCACTGATGAAAGCCCTTGCATTTGCAATATAATGGATTGGACAATATAGGTGTCTCTGGGATCACTCTCTGGAAATTAATTTCCCCTTACCGCCAGAGGTGTCGCCAAAGAGAACAAGATTGCCACTTTATCCAACTCTAACATAACGCAAACCGAACCATGTCTAACCTAATACCTTAACGTATCTAAGCTGTGTTTGATATATTCAACTTTCTGATGCGTAACTATAAAGAGTACACAAAGAGATCCATGAACTGACTTTATTTTATTTAGCGATTGGACATTTCTCAAGCCAAGCAGAAATGTATTTCTCAAACCAAGTTGGAGTCCTAGATGTTTTTCTACCGTGTATCTGCATTGTTCTGATGGGCCGTGGGCTTTGAGAACAGAGGCTGCGGTGTTTCAGTGGGGCAACATCAGAGAGGGATGGAGCTCGTCGACTCCATGCGGCGTCGACGGAGACTCTGCTGGTTAAGTGGGCCGTGGGTACGGGGGGGACGCTATGACTCACCCGGATGGCGCTCACGACTATTAGCTGCTCTGTCTTGGAGTCCTGACTGCCCATCTCGAGTGTGTGCGTGAGAGAG
>NC_079434.1:20362427-20479927 GCF_026213295.1 Gadus chalcogrammus | reverse complement strand
TCCCTCCTCTCCCTGTGTTCCTCTCTCTTCATCCATCCCTCTTTCTATACCCCTCCATCTCCCTCAGCATTTTCCTTCTCCTCCCCCTCTGCCACTCTCTCCATTCCTCTCTAACCCTGCCTCTCTCTGTCACTTTCTCTCTGTAGCGAATCTCTCCCTTCTCTCCATCCCTCCCTCTCTCTCCATTTCTCTCTAACCCTCATGCCTCTCTTTCTCTCTGTAGCGAATCTCTCCCATCTCTCCCTCCCTCCCTCGCTCTCCCTCTCACCCTGCTCTTGACACCCCACTATGGAGGCGCTTAAAGCAGCGCAGACAGAAACAACATTTCATACACAACGACCTGGCGATGCACTGCGCTGCCCTTGTTAAAGAGGGAGAGAGAGGGAGAGGGAGAGGGAGAGGGAGAGAGAGAGGTGCAGGTGGTGGCAGTGGTTGGAGGTTGGTGGTTGGCTTCTGCTTGTGCTTGAATAGATCGATATTTATAGCGAGTGTAATAATGAATAATGTGTCACGGCGACCTGCATAATGCATCTGGAGTATGAAGGGTGAGAACACAGGGTTGTTCAGAGTGTCACTTTGTATAGTGGCTGGCTGAGCTGCTGCACCCGGGATAGGTTTACATGCACATGCACACACACGCACACACACACACACACACACACACACACACACACACACACACACACACACACACACACACACACACACACACACACACACACACACACACACACACACACACACACATAAACACACAAATCTATACACACACATACCTACGCAAACACTCACAAACAAAACAAAACATAAATATGTAAAGACAGCGATCTGCAGCTGTAGAATACGCAGCTTAATAGATACTGGTACCTATTTAATATGTCCCTGAGTTCTGTTGTCAAACATGCACCAAGAAAGTGTGAAACTGTGAGAAAGTGAAACCCATTCTCACTAGGCGAGTTTCAGGTCAAGCTGATTCTGGGATCAAAATGTCAGAAATGCTGGTGATAACTTCCCCATGCGACGTTTCACATGACTTTAAAAACTCGCGGGAGCTCCGTCCGTCTGCATTTCTGTGCATATGGTCTCAAATAAATGCGGACATAAGACACTCCCCTCAACGTATCAAAACGAGTGCACCTGTGTCCGACTTGACGTTGTCAGACCTTGACGTGGTTCTGACTAGTTCTGGCGGATGTTCCCAAGTCTCGTGCATGCATGCGCACAAATGCAGGCGATCTGAAACTCCACTATTGTCTCTCACTAATCAGGATACTGATTGTTGGAATTTCACTTCCGCCGCAGTAGGGGGCAGTATGTCAGTCCATCTAGCCTCGGCCAGGAAATGTTCCCCCATGTAAGTGCCATGGCCTAACTGGCCTTGATTGGTCCACCTGGGATTAATTTACTTGCTTATTTAAGGGGTGTCTCATTTTGTGTTGGAAGTGAGTGAGGGTAGGTGCTGGCTTGTTGTGAGGCCAGTATTATTAACGCTATATTATGCTAAGTTGCTACAACACTGGATTTATTTTTGTTGCCTTGGTTGAAGAAAAATAAACCGTCACTCCTTTTTTCAAACAGAATCGCCACCCCTTGTTTAGTCCAATCTGTCCAGTCCAATGAGTCTGCAGCCCAAACACGTGGGGTGACCTCGTCGGTCCCTCACAGAAAGAAACCGAACGGTGAGACTGAGTCTGTAGACTCTAAACAACCAACAGGGCGACCCACCACAAGTTAAACAAACTTCCCCGCATCCTCAAATGCTGCCATTTCTTTTTGTCGTTACATTCATCTTGTTGTTAAACATCTGGTGATTTCTTCATTCTCTCGGGGCCTGCCGCATTAAACAAGCCTCCGTCTTCACATCTCTCCGTCGTAATAAACACGACCAATTAAGGGCTCGGAGTGAAGAGAGGAGATGGGAGGAGACGATGATTTGCAAGCGTTTATTGGCAATGCCTGGTCTTTGTCGATCCATTAGCGATCGCACGGGGAATTGGACTGGATATACCTGCGCTTAGAGGGGTTCTTTGCGCAGTCTAGGATTTAAGCGCTATTGCGGGCTGTGAATACAAAAGGAGGTATTCACATATATTTGCGGGAAAATGAGTCCAGCTCTATGGTGTGGGCGTCAAGTCAACACAAAGCCAACGAACCCCCTGCTGAAGGGCATATCTGCATGGAGTCAGCCTGGGGGGTACCCTGAGTGTGTACTCGGCACGGACTCTATGCATAAAAACCTTTTCATTTATGTTTTCTATCAACTCGCGTCCGTCGGATTTGAAGTGGTGTAGGTGGAGAGCGTGGGGATGGAGGTCAATGCTTTTCAGTGTGGGCGATGGGTGTTCTTGCAGGGCGGTCTCTGGCTTGCTTTTTGTCAGGTGGTGGGGCAGTAGTGGCCTTGGTTAGTCTCCCTCCCCCTCCTTAGAGAACCACAGTGTTGATGCTAATTCAGCACAGAGCAAGGGCTAAAAATACAAGATGAAGGAGGAGGAGGATGTGGTTGAGGTGAAGGTGGATGCGTTGGATGCTGATGTTACCGTTTAGCTCAACTGGTAGAACATGGCGTGAACAACGCCAGGGTTCCGGGTTTGATTCCACACCCGTAAGACACTTTCTGGTTTAAAGTGAAACTTAGACTTCCTTCATGTGGGCGGCAGCTGGAGGAGTGGAATAATGGGCGGAGGAGGTTTTATTAAGGCTGAGCCTTTTTATAGTTTGTGATGACAGATGGACTGCGTCGTGCGTCCATGTTGACCTTGAATCTGTGGAATATGCCGGCGTAAAACCAAGAACCAGTTAACGGTTAACACAGAAAATAAGAATCGCTGTACCGTCTGGGAGGTTCTAATGGTTATCAAGGTCTTTCTTTTTACGTAGCGTAAACATGAGTGCTGTTTTTCTCATCGAGGGCCCCGACCACAGCAACCCAAAGCACAAGGTTCACTCGTCTATACTCAATTAAAAAATGGTCCCCCGTTTTCCATGAGAGAGTTCCTCCCTGAAAGTTTTAATACAAAACATTATTTTAGATTATATTGACCCTAATTGGCACAAGTATGCCCCTGTCATCTTATTTTTCATCCATTTATAATGCAATAAATTACGTGCTCTGGCAGCGCGGTGCTGAATAATTAGTGGCTAAACCGTTGTGCCGTTGTCCAAGATTTTTATTGTGTGTGACACGAAACAGAAAAAAGAGATAATTACGTGACTTGTCTGTTTGCTGACTTATATAAGTCATTATAATTAACTTAGCCTTCCTCATCGATTTTTTTAATTATTATTCATTCAAAGTGTGTTCCTTTTACTGCTAGGATTTTGTTCTGTCATTTTCTGCGACGTATTACTTTGTTGAAGTTCGGTGTTCATAGTAATCTCAGATCCAAAACACTGGCAAAGCCAAACTTCTTGGGGGGAGAATGTACAGTGCACCAACTGGAAACCAGGAAGTGTGAGGGGAGGAGTTAGGCGGTGAACCAGTTTACAGCCTCTCTAGGACCCTCAGGATAGGCTGCTGGGGAACACAAGGAAGTGGGCAGGGGTTCAAACCCACCAGAACGATCCGTCAGAGGAGACAACAAGAGGTACCGCTGGCAGATTTCCATCGCTTGTCGCTCACTTTTTAGGACTGATCCGTAAAGCTGTTTTCATTGATTGATCTTCCCGTGTTAGTTTTGCCCTTGTACTATAATGAATAGTTGTTTTGATGGTTTTGTATACCTTTTAAAGTTACTGTGCTTGATGTTTAATGACTCCCTTGTTGTGTTGTGGTCGGGGTTTGCTGTTTGGATGTATTGCTTGTCACATAAAAAGTTTTGATATCTTCTTCTATGGTTCTTGCCGCCTCAATTAGACAATTCCTCTCGATACGGTAGCCACAGGAGACCCGTCGTTCCGTGTCACGAGCTCCTCGGGGGTCAAATGTCTCCGTGGCGGCAACGGTGCTGATGAGAACGTTGCCATGACAACCAAGAAACGCAGCTCCGCCGTGGATACCTTGAGGAGCATCGGCGCTCGCCGAGCCGCGATGAGGCCGTGAGTGCCGGCCGGACCAGAAGGCAGACGTGACGAAGGGTCGGTGAACCCCGATGTCCGGGGTCCCCCACTTCTGCCCTCTGGCCAAATGTGGAGGTGGTGTTTGTGGGTGTGTGGGTGTCCGGGTGTTTGTGTCTTGGTTTTATGTTCGGTTGTTAAGCTTTGTATGTCTGTTGAGTTAAGTGCTTGTGTGTTGCGTATGCTTTTGTGAATGTGCCGTTTCTGTTCACTCACCATGTGTGTTTTGTGTGCTCACGGCATCTGTGGTGTGTGCATTTCTATCTGTGTGTGGGTGTATCTATGTGTGTCTGTGTGTGTTTGTCTGTGTGTGTGTGGGTGTTTCTATGTGTGCTGATAGCATAAGAAAGGTCTCCTCCTCGCCGTACACTGAGCATGATGAAGTGACCTCCTTCCCAGACACTTTTTCTCCCCATCTCAACTCCCCTTCCCTCCTTTATTTGTTGCTATGGCGGCACGCAGAGACGCGCGGCTTGGAGCTCCTCCGGATGGTGCCTTCTCTAGTTTATTTATGTACAGTTTTATTTATGTCTTAGTTTTAGTTTTAGTATCGGTAGAGAATTGCTCTGCACACACAGCGTACAGCAGACACGACTTGCTAGGGATCAGTCCACACAGCGAGAGGACCATCTCAGCTGAATACCTAGGCGTACACGGAGTACCCGAAGACATCGTCCGGACACCGGGTGACAGTTGGTTCATGGTCCCGGATCTGAAGTGCAAGCGATGACGAAGGGATTGTAAGCAACGACGGGGGCCGCAGGGGAGGAGCATGAAGAGATGCCCGGACAAACCGGCATTGCCGAGTATTTTCCTCTCCAATGTTAGATCAATCGCTAACAAGATGGACGAACTGAGACTGCGGGTTGCAACTGACAACATGTTGAAAGATAGCTGTGTGCTTATTTCACGGAAACCTGGCTCCAGGTGTCCATTGCAGACTCTGCGGTAGCACTGGAGGGACGTACAGCTCACCGAGCTGATAGAACTAAGATAGACTGATAGACCTACATACCTCCCGACGGAATTCAATGCCATTCAGTGAATTCAGAGCTATGTTAGCTGATGCTAACATAGCACTAGCTCAGCTACATGACGTCATCAGAAAACAACAGAGCACGGACCCTGAGGCAGTAACCATCATCGCCGGGGACTTTAATCACGCCAATCTAAAGGTAGTGCTTCCAAAATTCTACCAGCACGTTAAATGTGCCACGAGGGGAAAAAAGACACTTGACAAGGTTTATACCAACATTAATATACCTACATAGCTAGACCGCTGGCTCACCTAGGCCAGTCAGACCATGTGTCCTTCTTTCTGATTCCAGCGTACACCCCCATCAGGGAAAGTGCTCCCATCACCACTAGGACAGTCAAAACCTGGCCAGCAGACTCCACGCCACTGCAGATCAGTCTCCATGACACCAGATGGGAGGAATACGAGCATGAGGACCTGGAACGGTTCACATCCATGCTCCTCCAACACGTCAGGAGCTGTGCAGACTCGTTCACCGTGGACAAGCGTGTCCGGGTTTACCCCAACACCAAGCCATGGATGAACAGAAAGGTGCTGCAGCTGCTCAGGGAGAGGGACTCCGCCTTCAGGTCAAATGACAACGCCCTCTATAACATCCCCAGGGCTAACTTGGACCGAGGCATCAAAGAGGCCAAGACGGAGTACAAGGGCAAGATCGAAGACTGCTTTCGGAGCAACGACTCGAGGCGGGTGTGGCAGGGGGTCCAGCACATGACCAACTTCAGAGCCAACAGGCTCTCCGCCGACGGGGATAACCCACGGCTGGCGGAAGAGCTGAACTCCTTCTAAGACCGGTTCGAGATGGGGCCGGGGGGGGGGAGCGACATCACAACCCCCACACCCACCTGCCCCCAGCATCCTCACCCTCACTGAACACGAGGTGAGACGCACGCTGAAGGCGGTGAACCCCAGAAAAGCAGCGGGGCCGGATGGGGTCCCAGGACGGGGGCTGACCAGCTGACCGGGGTCCTCCCCCAGATCTTTAATCAGTCCCTGTACCTGGCCATCGTCCCACCCTGCCTGAAAGCCTCTACAATCATCCCGGTCCCAAAGAAAAGCACGGTGAGCTGCCTCAACGACTACCGCCCGGTGGCACTCGCACCCATCACCATGAGGTGCTTTGAGAAGCTAGTCCGTAGTCACATCGTCTCATCCATGCCGCCCAGACTAGACCCACACCAGTTTGCCTACCGAGCCAACAGGACCACAGGAGACGCCATCGCGACGGCTCTCCACTCCACCCTGTCCAGCCTGAAGGAGAGGAGTAGCTACGTCAGAATGCTCTTTGTGGACTTCAGCTCGGCGTTCAACAACATACTTCCGGACAGGCTGGTGTTTAAACTGACACACCTGGGACTACCACTATACACCTGCACCGGGATTAAGGACTTCCTGTCTGACCGCCCCCAGAGGGTGCAGGTAGGCTCCCACACCTCCACTGCCCTCAGACTCAGCACCAGGTCCCCTCAGGGCTGCGTGCTGAGCCCCCTGCTCTACTCCCTCTATACTCACGACTTTATCCCCGTTGACCCCAGCAATGACATCATACAGTATGCGGACGACACCACCGTGGTGGGCCGCATCTTGGGGGGAGACGAGACTGCATTCCGGGACGAGGTGGAGCAGCTGAGCCAGCAGTGCAAAGCTAATAACCTGCTGCTGAAGCAGCTCAAAACCCGGGAGGTCATTGTCGACTTTAGGAGGAAGAAGATTGCGATCCAGCCCCTGCTCATCGACGGTGGCTGCGTGGACATGGTCGCAGCCTTCTGCTTCCTGGGGGTGCACTTCCAGGAGGACCTGTCCTGGAGGACCAACACCACAGCCATCATTAAGAACGCACAACAGCGACTCTATTTCATGAGAGTCCTCAGGAACTACCACCTTACGTTAACTTTACGAACTGTGCAACACCCGCTGCCTCAAGAAGGCTACCAAGATCTCCAGGGATCCAACCCACCCGGGTAACGAACACTTTGTGCTGCAGCGCTCAGGGAAGCGGTTCAGGACTATGGTTGCACGGTCAAACAGACTTATATCTAGTTTCTAGGGCCATACAGGCGTTGAACGTTGCAAACACCTGACCTCGTACTATCACGCACACGCACACGCACATAACATGTCGCAGCTACTGGGGTACTGTGCAATTCCCTACGAACCATCTATTTATTTATCTATTTATTTACATTATTATATTAAATATTTATTTATTTATAGATTTTTCTAAGGACTTGTGCAATTTTTTTGGTTTCATGTTTTTTCAAGTCATTCAACTGCACTTTAACTCAGTTTTAGTTCGATTTATATTAGATGTGTCAGTTTTAGTTAGAATTATATTAGATTTATATTAGATGTATCAGCTTTAGTTAGATTTATATTAGATGTTAGATTTATATTAGATGTGAGATCTATATTAGATGTATCAGTTTTAGTGAAATATATATACAGTGTCTTTTTTATCATACTGTATATATTCTTTATGTATGTTCCTTGTCCTCTCTTTTTCTTTAAGCACCAGGGGGGAGCTCTCCCAAATTTCGATTTACCTCTACCTGTACTTTGACAATAAGGATCATTCATTCATTCATTACTACCCCCCCCCCCCCCACCACCCCCTCCCTCCCTATTTACCTCTCTTAAGGTCTATTTCACATTCTGTTCCCTGCCAGTGTCTCTTCTCTCTCTCTCTCCATCTCTCTCTCTCTCTCTCTCTCTCTCTCTCTCTCCCTCTCTTTCTCTCTCTCTCCTCTCCTCTCTCTCTCTCTCTCTCCTCTCTCTCCTCAGCTCTCTCCTCCCTCTCCCTCT
This sequence comes from Gadus chalcogrammus, assembly GCF_026213295.1. NCBI lineage: Eukaryota > Metazoa > Chordata > Actinopteri > Gadiformes > Gadidae > Gadus > Gadus chalcogrammus. The sequence goes on along the minus strand of NC_079434.1, from coordinate 20,472,036 downwards.
CTCTCTCCCTCTCCTCTCCTCTCTCTCTCCCTCCCTCTCTCGGTCTCCCTCCTCTCCCTCCCACGCTCCTCCCCTCCTCCTCTCTCTCTCTCTCATCCCTCCTCATCCGTCGTGCCTCTCCTCTTTCACATCTCTCTCTCCTCGCCTCTCTCTCTCCTCCGTCTCTCTCTCTCTCTCTCTCTCTCTCTCTCTCTCTCTCTCTCTCTCTGCTGTGGGTGCATGTGTCACTGTATCGCTCTGGGCAGGAGGCCTGGGTGTTGGAGGTGTCGTAGGGGGGCGTTAACACCTCAAAGATGGATGTGATCCACGATGGCAGACCGACTAGTCTCAGCACAGCGGTAATGTGTACGAGATGGCAAAGGCACCAGCCTCTGTTTGGCTCCCAACGACACAGAGACAAACTATTCACGCATGCTATTTAGTTATTTAACAGACGCTTTTATGCAAAGCAACATGCGTAGTAATGAGTTGCACCTCGTTAAGGAGAAGGAAGGGGTTAGCGGGATGCTTTCTCATGTCTACAGGGAGACTGTGGACATGGGGGATTGAACCCAGTAACCTTTGTCAAGGAACTATACATGGCTTCACCACTCGATTAGTATCCTGCGGTAAGGCTGCAGGGTTATCATGAATCCTGAAGCTTACACTTACATTTACTTACACATTCAGGGCATTTGGCATTTGGACGCTTTTATCCAAAGCTACTTATAATAAGTACATTTTTCAGAAGAAAAATAACCAACAATATATCGCTGTCGGTACAGGAAGGAAGTTCATAGAACCAAGTGCCAAGAACTAAAAATTGTTAAGTTAACCATTCCCTTTGTATAACACAGATAGATAGGATAAGATGCTACACAATGCTAAGTACTATTTTTAAGTGCAAGGATGTACTACCTACATTAAGTGCCAGGAAGTACAATATACAATAAGTTCCAGGACATACAACTTACAATAGATACGTGAGAGTGGTGGGGGGGGGGAGTCAAGGTGAACAAGTGAGTCTTGAGTCTCTTGCGGAAGCTGGTGGCCACTCAAGCACGAGGTTTGACGCAGGGGGGCCACAGCTGTTCCAAACGGAATCCATTTCATCCGACAATCCAAATCCACTCAAAACCAACAGACAAACAAACGGCTGATGGGGGTTGGTTCTCTAATTTGTTTTGCTGGTCTAGACTACTTACTTACAGTACAACAATAACATATTAAAACACGGAGTCCTCCGGGAATCCAACTAAAACACACAACAACAACAACCAAAACAAATTTGCAACATTCATTCTTTTTCACTGAATCGATTTCAACGCAGTTGAGTAGAGAAACTAAAATCCTGGGTGGGAAAAAAACAGACGCTCATGCAGCAGATGAAATATGTATCTCATTAAAACAGTCGTTGAAGATGTGGACAATCTCATCGGGCACTCCTCTCTGAAACATGGGGGGGAGAGAGAAAACCCGTAACCCGACCTGCAACAGCTGGGCCTCAGTGGGGAGGGGGGGGCATACAGGAGGGGGGGGCTGCTCCTAGTCATGTGGTCAGGGATCGGTAAGTCCCTCTGGGTACGTTTAAGTTGTGGGCAGAAAGAGGGATGGAGTAAATAGAAAGGAAAGAGAGGGAGGGAGAGGGAGGGAGGGAGAGGGGGAGGGGGAGGGGGAGAGGGAGAGGAGGAGGGAGAGAGAGAGAATTATTATTTCCAAACTCAAGGCAGGTTGGGCACCAGGCATTAAAAGAAATAAACAGCAGAAGGTTTTTTTTTGCTTTTTTTCTTCCGCAAACCTTGTGAAGATGTTAAAAATAACCGCTGAATACAAGCCTGTGTACCCCCCCCCCCCCCCCCCCCCCCCCCTGCGTGCCCACCCCTAAAGGCTTTTATCTGGCTGGGCCACATGCCCGCTTGCACCGCACGGCTTTCCCTCGTAGCAAATGACAGCGTAAGCTTTGTGGCAGGTGACTTCAGAGGGGCACCGCGGGCGGGATGGGGGCCGAGTTGATGACAGGCGTCCCGGGGCTGCGTCGCGTCCTACCCCCTCCGTGGCTCCATGCCTCCATCCCAGCACCGGGGCGGGCTGAGCCAACTCCACCGCCTCCTCCTCCAACACACATTGTGTTTTCAACGTGCCCTAAGTTCTGTATGTTTGGGTTTGGTCGTGAATCTCGGTGGGTTCCACCTCCTGCTCTCCCCCGGTGGTTTCATGACTCAGCTGTTATGTCCTCGGTGTCTGTGGGAGGGGCTGTAGTGTGGATGAGGGCTGGTTTAGGCAGCCTCATCTGGCCCCCCGAGTCTGACGGACCGAACTCCGGGGATGGGTGAGTAATCAGGGTGCTACAGGTTGAGTCAGCAATCATCACGCACGCACGCACGCACGCACGCACGCACGCACGCACGCACGCACGCACTCACGCACGCACGCCACGCACGCACGCACGCACGCACGCACGCACGCACGCCACGCACGCACGCACGCACGCACGCACGCACGCACGCACGCACGCACGCACGCACGCACGCACGCACGCACGCACGCACGCACGCACGCACGCACGCACGCAGGCAGAGATCTCCTGCAGGGCAACATGGAGCACCAGTTGTTGTGTCGTTATCAGAAATACCATACAAAGATCTATGAACTGGTGCCCCTGGTATCATGGCAGGGATGAAAGCTTCATGCATCATTGCCCTTTGGTGCCTGGTGCCTGATGCACTTTTTTTTACATCAAATGTGGATCTGGATGTTTTGAAAATAATAATAATAATTTCAAGGTTTGAAAATAAATTCTGCTCTTTCAGGGTGAAATCACGGACAGATGGTGCTTACCCACAATGCACCTGGTGCATTGCTCATGGTTCTTTGGGGTTTGAAAGAACAGCAGCGCGAGGGAGAGAAGCACGAGGCGGCAAGAGCGCACCTTGACTCTCCTCGTTCCTCTTAAGAACGGGTTGTGTGTGCGCGACAGTTTCTTATGAACTCAAGCAAAAAAAAAAAAAAAATGTGTGGGTGTGTGTGTGTGCGCGTGAGTGAAAGAGATACACACGACGGCACACACACACACACACACACACAGACTACAAGTCGTACATTGTCATGAGTCATGGCCAGAATGCATTACACTTCTACTCGCAATACCAAAATAGTAAGAACACACTCACACATGTGTTATCATGCAGCTAAGTAAGTACTGCAGGTTTGTGACTAAAATAAATTCCCCCTGGGATTATTTAAGTATCTATCTATCTATCTATCTATCTATCTATCTATCTATCTATCTATCTATCTATCTATCTATCTATCTATCTATCTATCTATCTATCTATCTATCTATCTATCTATGTACTTACGATAGTAAACCACACTACTTTACTTATAGTATTTAACTAGTACTCTTCCAGTTGAGTTAAAGGTATTCTAAAATGTAAGTTAATGTACACATAATACACTCATCTCAGATGCTGATGACCAGGCAATAATTATTAATTAATACAGCTGATAAGAACCGAACATAACGCTCAATACATCAGCAAGCAAACAATATGAAATCGCCTATACCTAAACTTTTTATTTTCCGCCAGTTTCATCAAAGTTATGACGATAAGTGTGGGCAAAGCTGAACTATGCTGATGGACTTTTGTCCTCAGCCTTAATACATCCGTGTGCCTGTTACCATCAGATGCATTTCATTTCTGAATAAATAACCTCATAATTAACCCTTCGGCAGCAGTAATGATGCTGTAAGTTGCTGTCTTGATCTTTCAAATGATTCTCTCAGTCGGCTCCAGACGTCCCCTCCTATTTTTGGCTCGGAGTTGAATGCAATCAACTTCCACCCCCTCCGCCGCCACCAACACCTCAACTATTGTCAGAAGTAACATTACCTCATCTTATCTAATCTTGTCAATTCCTAAATGAACTCTAAACTCTCTCACTCTAACTCTAAAAGAAGAGCTGTGATTGGCTGGCTCTTCCCACTGGAGCCCCTTTGAACTCCGCCCCCTTACCTCCACCAACCTTCTGAACAACTTTAAAGTTATAGTTAGATATCTGTTTACTGTTTTGTATATTTAATATACATATACGCACAGCATATTGTTTGTATTTAATAAGTATATACCGGACTTTATCTTTGGGTTCATATTTTATATCATAAAACTACTATTCTTCAGCATTAAAAAGTACTCTGAATGAATCTTGAGTTCTCCGACCACACCGCAGTAGGGCCCGCAGGCCGGTGCCTGGAGGGCGATGCCTCACCCTGTCCATCCATTGGCTTTACGTGACAACCAGCAAACGCGGCTCAGTAGCGCAGCCCCACTGAAGGGCTCAGTACTCCAGAATAAAGGTCCCTGGGTCGGATGGTGGAGTACTAGCGCTGAATCACAGGAAGCTGGTGGTTTTGGAGCCAGCAGCCGGGGCTTGGCTCCAGGGCTGAGAGGGGACGGGTGAGGGCGGCATCTGGATTGAGGTCGCTAGAGCTGGCTGTTGGGGTGAGGGTGGGGTGGGTGAGGGAAGGGGGAGGGGGGGGTGGCGGGGGGGGACTGAGGCCACGTGCAGATGTCCTCCTCCCAAACCTCAGACCGCAGCAGCGTTGCATGCGAGCGCCGGAGCTTCTCATTCAAACCCTCTGGAGATAATCACACACTGAGAGCGGCGCAGGAAGCCGGGGGACGTAGGAGCGGCGTGCACGGACCTGCCGACGCACACGCCGGTAGGCAGGCAGCAGGCACACGCGCATGCCCATGCACACAAATACACACTCATATACACACACACACTTATTCTCACACACAAACTCTTACTCACTCTCTCTCTCTCTCTCTCTCTCTCTCTCTCTCTCTCTCTCTCTCTCTCTCTCTCTCTCTCTCTCTCTCTCTCTCTCTCTCTCTCTCTCTCTCTCTCTCTCTCTCCCCCTCTCAGCCAAACTAAATTGCACGCACGCACGCACGCATGCACGCACGCACGCACGCACACACACACACACACGCACACACACACACAATCATAAACACGCCCACACACACACACACACACACACTCTCTCTCTCTCCCCCTCTCAGCCACACTCATTTGCGCACACACACACACACATTCATACACACACACACACATACACACACACACACACACACACACACACACACACACACACACACACACACACACACACACACACACACACACACACACACACACACACACACACACACACAAACACACCGTATGTATTGACTCATAGTCCTACACCTCTTGGTTTGCCTCATAACACAATGACGATAAACACGTTAGTAGGCAGTTTTCTAAATATTCAGGTCACTGTCGTTGGAATATTCCGGAAATATTCACTCGAAATTGGTTTTGTCAAAAAGTGATAACGTTCACAAAAAGTATATCCTTGTGAAAACACATTATCTGCTTAAAAATAATTGCCTTTCATATCTGTGCAATTTGTTAAATGTTTGGTATATTCAGCTATTTCATTTTTATGATGAATTCATATTAAAGCCATTTTAAACATATTGTCTGAGTAAACAACAGAGTGTATAATGAACCCACCGTCAATTTCAATATGATATTATCAACCAAATCCCCGGTTTCCACCCACGTGTTTCTAGTATTCATAAGAAAGGAGACATTTTCCTCTTATTTGTCAATTTTATGCCATTCGGTTATGCTATCACTTTCTTATAGCAGCCTGATCTACTAATCACTTTGGGATTCAGTTTGTAGTTTCATTTTATTTTTTAGAGGTGGTTGCCTAATTTATTCGTTTCAAACCCAAAATTGTCTGCAACCTGTGGACTAAATCGAACGCGTATCTGCTTCTTACTGAACTTTACCAGAAGAGCTTCTGCTAAATATTATAGTTAATACACTCTTCCAAACGACGCCTCTAGTAAACCAAACAGCTTTAATATCCTAACGCCACAATCCCACTCAACATGTGCAAAGTCGCATTTTAACAACACAACAAAGCAAAAGACGACTAAACCTCCAGGTAACAGCAGGTGTCGCTCAGTCACACAACCGCCACAAGCATCGCAAACCATCGCCAAACCCTCCCGCTGCGACCTATGACCCCCACACTCGTCCCCATCTCGCCTTCTCATCGACCAGCGTGACACAGACGCTTTCAACAAAATGAATCCCCTTTCCCCAGGGGAGTCAGAGTTTGGTCGGGAGGCCGAGGCGAGACCTTCCGTCCACGGCGCAGCGCGGGGAAAAACCCTGCTGATGTTTCGCCCGCACGGCTGTCCGACTGATTGATCACCGCGGAAAATGTCTAAAGGTCCAGCTCCCCAACCCCTCGACATTTCACTCCTTTTCTCCCTTTTCCCCGGCGTTCCTCCAACCCCCCCTCCCCCTTCTGGATGACAGAAGCTGGGGAAAAACTCCAGAAAACTAGGACGTAAATGTCAAACAACATAAATGCACACACGTGTTCACTCATATGCACATGCCTGTGGGTGTGTGTGTGTGTGTGTGTGTGTGTGTGTGTGTGTGTGTGTGTGTGTGTGTGTGTGTGTGTGTGTGTGTGTGTGTGTGTGTGTGTGTGTGTGTGTGTGTGTGCGTGCGTGCGTGTGTGTGTGTGTGTGTGCGTCTACAAGCGTGTGTGTGTGTGTGTGCGCACACAACCCCACCGCCTTTCAATTCCAGTGAAACTTAGTTCCACCCAGCAGACGCACGGAACCCTTAAAGTTCTCCTCGATCTTCTCAGCGCAGTATTCCAGCCATCATCACAATTCAACATAAGCAGTATTAACCTGACAATCAAACACCTCTGAGACTCTGTGGTTGTAACGAGTTCTTTAATCACATGTTAGGTTCTCGTTTACCTCCACCTCTCCGGCCGTTTCACGGTGACCTGTGTTCGCGTGGGACCCATCGGAAGGGGACAAACCCGCACTAAGTGCCGTGATTAATTGCGCCGGACCGCGAGGAAGTCTTTAACGACAGCCTGGCGGGCGACCCCGACTGCTGCCTCGATGTGTTTTTAATGAGTGCCGCCGTGTCGCCGACTCAGGTAAACAAATTAATCCCCCGCGGTGAACCCAGAGGTAAACGCAGGCGAAGCCCATGGGCGTTTGATGAGGGCAGATAGAAACTAATTTGATCGGAATCCCCCCCGCTGGCTTCGTGGCGTGGCCGGCGACCTTTCGCGACTTTCGCTCACACATTTCTGTAAGCTCCGATCACACGAGAAAACATGTTTTTTTTTGGCGTCAGATCGGTGGTTACAGAACTGCTTACTGGAACGGCAGGAGAAGGTCAAGGTTCCTCGAGGTGCAGTTTAGAGGGTGCGTGTGCGTGTGTGTGTTTGTGTGGGTGCATGTGTTTGTGTGTGTTTGTGTGAAGAGCCAGGAAGCTCTTGGATACATTTTTTGTCCCATTCAAGGTGATCAGTAATGTCAGCTGGGAAGAATCCCCCCTCACCCCCTTTCACCCTTAACCCCCTTCACATTAAAAACTGAAAATGAATAAAAACAGTCTGAAAAAAGTGCGATTTCTTGGTGCTTTCTAACAAGCACGAAAAGGCAAATACATACAAAGAACGCAGGCGAAATCACATTACGTAAATGGTCTAAAATAATGCATTTAGGACTTTTTTTTTGTCAAAAAGGCAGACCAACCAACCCTCTCATCAGTCATTCGTAATGCAGTCATCTTTTCAAACAGGTTTGAACGAACCTTACAGAGTGATCCCTTCTCACAATACACTGCAGTATGATTATTCACAGGTTCCTGCCCTTGCTGCTGAGCACCTCGGCAACGCCGTAATTCCTTGCCTTGTTCCAATATTTATAAAGGAAAATGTCAGTTCTTTTTTACGTGCTTATTCGATTATAGACAATAATATTAAAGCTCTACGAAATGGTTAGCGATTTGCATGAGGATGTTTTGTAGAGTCTTTTGTATTCGTTTTGTATTATTTATGTGGATGCTTGGAAGAGAAACTAAAACCGCAGCAATTCTAAATTCAAATAAACAGTGGAAGTGTAAGATGCATAACGCTCCATTTGGAGCAGGTATCTGTTTTACAAATTGCTGATTTTCACTTTTCCGTTTCCACTCCGTCCATTAATATTGTCTATTAGTCCGGATTACTTTGTGTTTTTTCGTATCTCATGAATATGTAATGTCCTCGGCAAGTGAAGAATGTGATCCCAGTAGTGACTGGAGAGAGCGAGAGAGCGAGAGAGCAAGAGAGAGAGAGCGAGAGAGCAAGAGAGAGCAAGAGAGAGAGAGAGAGAGAGAGAGAGAGAGAGAGAGAGAGAGAGAGAGAGAGAGAGACTATGTTAAAGGGAGAAAGAAAGGAGGACAGAGGGTCAGTGAAAGAGAGGAGCGGATCGACATATCATGTAGATAAAGGGATAAGAAAGACAGATTTAAAGAGGGGGAGTAGGGCAAACAGAGAGGACACGGAGTGAGAGACACAGAATGAAAGAGAGGACAGAAAGGTACATTATGAAAGGGAAGAGAGGTGGAGAGAGAGACGGGAGGGAAGAGGGTGAAAAACACCGAGAGCAAAATAGAGTGAGAGAAGAGTTCAGACTTTGTAGAGAGAGAGAGAGAGAGAGAGAGAGAGAGAGAGAGAGAGAGAGAGAGAGTGAGAGAGAGAGAGACCCATAGATGTCCGTGCTTTACATGGTGCCAGTTAGCCTGCGGTGATTCTCTTTCATTGGGACCTTGGCTTTTGTGACTGAGAGGTTAAAGGTATTAGGAGAAGAAAGCCCTCATTTGAATATGATTCAACTTCATCCTTGGGCCATAATTAAGCAACTTTGTGCAAAATGAAGGGGGTGAAGGAAATCATATAATCATATGTCACGTGTGAAGCTGTTTCATTCCAGGAAAATCTATTTGTACAGAGAAATAATTCATTTGTTCTTTCTCTGACCCTAGTGGAAGGGATCCTAGGACCTCAAAAGGTTTTTAATTTTCTTTTGGAATTTATTCAATGAAATGAAAGATTCAAGAGGCAGGAAAAACTCAAAGTACTCACATGTTAGTTGAGGGACAAATGTGTCCAGGAAGTTTTTAGCCTTGTCAGTGATTCCGATTAAATCCTTTTTAAGAAAGTTTCAAGGTATACGACAATGTTGTGTGTATACAACACTACCACGGATACAATTGTGGAGCACACACTTTTAGCTCAAATACTGTCAAGAACAATGATTGAACACCCGACACCCTGACCGTAAGCACTCCCAAATGAACATTTGTTTCCTAAAAGGAAGATTCTGTGTTATCTGAAGTCACGGAATCCAAACTCTGAAACGGTTCCTTGTACCGTAAATAAGTGATTCTGATGATATTAAATGGAAAGGCTGGCGTTTAACGTGACATACCTTCATCACAGCGTGATGAAGGTATTAATTTAACAACATCAAACAGCTTTTCTAAACAACCATAGGTGTCAGCAAACAACAAATATCCGGTTTAGCCCTGTGACTATATTTCACATTTCCCCTTCCTTTTACTGTTGGAAAATGAACATGATTAACAAACGGTCCGTTCGCTTTAACTTCTCTTAAGTTCATGCAAACTGTTCAAACTTTTTTTTTTTTTTGGTTCTTACTTCTAAACCCTATCACCGATGGCCTGCTCTGGCATTATCGACTGATGTGTTTCTTCTCTGCACCATGCTGATCCATTCAGCCCACCCTTAAAGGGCCAGTGTTCAGGCTCAGCAAACCCGGCTGTCCTCCCTAGAAATCAGGCCACCCACTGAGGAGCTAAGTTTTATGTTCTTCGGAGGGCATTGTCTGTTTGATTGTGCTGGGCAAGTTGGCGGAACTGAAGGCTGTAACATCCGCCTGCTGTTCTCGGTCCAGCTGTGAGTACTCAGCCTGCATGCTGCCCATGATACACACAGCATGCTGCAGACATGGGGTGTCAACCCCACGGCACGGTGCAGTAGACACGCTTAAAGTGTCACTGACGTACATTTCAGGCCCTGGCTTGTTCACAACATTGACATTGTAACATTGCAGCTGCAGCAACATGCCCTGTAGACGTTACAGTGCGCTCAGGAGTGGCCCACCGACGATAGTGATCAGCGGTTTGTGGTTCAGTTCTTTGGTGACTGGCTCCCTGCCATATACGTATCGGGGGAGAGTGTCTGGCCGGCACGGCAGCGTAATGTTTTTCCAACCCATGCCTTTCACTATCCTTGTCCTGGATCTTGCAAAACGGCTCAAAGATTTCAGAAATCTTTGGCAAGAATTTTGCAAGAAACGTTGCAAAAACCTCCAGGGTTGGCGATTCCAACATAGCCTATGTTTTCTTTGTCTCCATTTCAGGCCTTCAAGGACATTGTGTGACCATACAGACTGCACAACCTGGAGCTTAAAAATGCAGCTTGCGTTCATTCAGTCTGAGCTTCGCAGCACTTTATGAGAGCATGCAAGTTGTTCTCAAGGTCCAGTTCGGCCTCTGCGTCCTGATCGCACACAACAAATCATCCGAATGTCATCAGCTTCCAGTTCAATGCCAGCCAGGCCAGATGGCAGTGGGCTCTGGTAGATTTCAGGCACAACTGAGACTCTTAACAGGAGTTTGAGCCACCTCAAAGAGCCACCTCATTCTGCCCAAAGTGTCCAGAAGATCGTCAGACAGCTACTGATATTTTTCATGCGAGCATCCAATAATGTAAAAATGTGAGCCATGGGCAGTTTATACAAGCCTTACAGCATCAGCATATGAAAGTGAAACCTCTGCAGAGTATACTGTCATATTTTTTTCTGGTTTTACAATGTTCACTGTATGTATTACTGACCCACCCTGCCATGTCTCTCCAGTTCTTCTTTGACTCTTCTTTTGAGAGCAACCAGAACATAATGTGGTGCAGCCACTGCAGCAGTTACACTGGATCCAGGTCAAAGTGTATCTGGCCTCGGGCAGATTCGTTCACACATCATTTAAGACATCCTGCTGTTTGTTTTGTAACAGCTGTTCCTTTGTGAGGGGAGCTGAGACGCTCCTCCTCTCGCCCAGGCGTTCCCATGTGTCCCTGGAGCCGTGAGGCCCTTGCTTGATTTCCACCATCTCAAAGGTGCTCCCCGATGACTGCATCATTTCCCCGGGATTCAGTTTCAGCGTGTTCAACCTTGGGTGTTTTGCTGTTCTGGGGGACAGCCTCTCTTTGATCTTGCAGCTCATGACATTGCAGGCGTTTTTTTCTGAATTCAGACGCAGGTGTACAAATCTTTTTTTTGCCTAGGGGTTTCCACAGAATGAATGCATGCTGTGGCACAGGCTGTTGTACACCCCTCGATCAGCATCTACAAGCAGATACACTTTAATTTTTGTCGGATTTGCTGCTGGCCTGGTATACTAAATCAAAGTGATTTGAAATGTTGCCTGACCCTAGAAGGATCTCTGCCACTGCTGTGGTTGTTTCCACAATGTTTCCAGCCCCATGTTAGATCTCTCCTTGAACTCTTTCCGGCTTTTCTTTTCCACGGCATTCCCACTGCCTGTGTGCTCTCTGGGCCCTCAATAAACCTCATGTGTTTCCAATGCATCGGATCCACAAGCTATCGGATTTCCGCCAGTAACGTCCGCCATGCCTTGCAACGCCCACCGGAAGCCTTCCTGGGATCAGCTCATCCTTAAAATCCCGATACTCACATGAGGACATCCTCTTCGCCCCCTGGCCTCCTCAGAAACCATCCATGTTTTTCATCATTTTCTGCTTCGCAACGCATTAACATGTATCACTCATATATCAAATTTCCTGCCGGCTTGAAGTAATTTGAAAACATTCAAGACAGCAACTGGATCTTTCTCTTGTCCCTCGATCAATATGAGGATATGCACGCAGATGTAACGGCATCTGTTATCCTTGAGCTGTCTCAACTTCCTTTGACTTCTCATGTATGTCCTTTGCCTGGAAGAACCATCAAACTTTGCCGGAAAAACGTTCCTTGCTAAATCATTTGACATTTGCTCGCTGTTATACGCCATGTCGTGGTTTTTATAACTAGCCTGACCACCATGTTATAGTATGTTACTTTCTCAACCATGACAATCCTGCACATGTACTACCTCTATCCGTAGCGCATTGACTTATTTTGTCAATACCATCCAGGTTACATGCACTTTCTCAAAACACCTAGAGCTGTTTAGAGAATGGCGTCACCCCAGAACAACAATCCAACATATGCCTGTATGTAACAAGAGGAAGCTGGGAGGGAACAGGTCGGTGTGTCCCAAGAGTTCCCCAGTCATACCTTGAGTTATCAACCGTCACAGCTTGTACGCTGCGTCACGTTCGCTCCGTGCTGAACTTGAACTCAGCATGCAGGTTAAAATGCAGTAAATCATGCGCCGGTGGCTTTCCACGCATGCATTCGCAGAGTGGCTGATTTAAGACTGCCTCTTCATTGCGGACAGGCATGTAGAGCGACGCGCCGCACAGTCAATACACCGACACAGCCCGCATCACTCAACGCAGACAGGAATCCTTTAGGAACCTGCACTTTGTCCAATGGCCGTACAAAGTTGTATTTGTTGTCTGCGACCGCTGTTTATGCAGTGCTTTGTTTTTAAGGAGGAGTGGTGGAGGGAGGGAGGGAGGGGAGTACACCAGAGCGAAAAAGTGGCTGGTGGGTGACATGATAATCTCATTAATCAAGGCTCGGCCATGAGGAGATGGTGGGGTTGGGGGGGGCGGGGGGGGGCGGGGGGGGCTAAGAACAAGGAGGCTATTACAATAAGAACTTGTTTTTTAATTAAAGTTCCTCTTAAGCTTTCACACACAAATATTGACACACACCCGACACAACCACACGCACACACAAACAAAAGCACTCACTGTGACACAAAATCACACACACACACACACACACACACACACACACACACACACACACACACACACACACACACACACACACACACACACACACACACACACAGGCGTGCGTGCATCCACACAAACGACACAACATACACACATCACAAACATCCCTTCCCTAGGCAGCGGTGGCGCCAGCAGCACTGGGTTCGTGTGTGTCGGAGCACAAAGCAGGCCTGCGCGGTGTGCTTCGTGGTGTGTGCGGTGTGCTTCGTGGTGTGTGCGGTGTGTGTGTGTGTGTGTGTGTGTGTGTTTGTGTGAGTGTGTGTGTGTGTGTGTGTGTTTGTGTGTCACCCGTGTGCCTTCGCATAAGCAAAGCAATTATTGAATCGAGAGCAAGAAGAGCCACATAATAGAGTACAGAAATATTTAAATAAAGTCACGTAAGGCCGCGATGGGCACGTCCCTTTGAATTTATGAATTTGTGAAACGGTCTGTGGCAGCCTGGTGTGTGTGTGTGTGTGTGCTTTGTGTCGAACACAAACATCTCCAAAAGACACTCTGAGATCCCCCCCCCCCCCCACACACACACACAGAAACCTCATCCTCTCCGAGAGCTATTCAGCGTCCCATTGAAATGAAATGCAAATCCCTGATCTCCGCGGCTCCTGCCATGTCAATACATTGTCGAATCTCTTTCTGCCCCTCCCCTCTCCCTTTCTCTCTCTCTCCCTCTCTTTCTCTCTCTCTCTCTCTCTCTCTCGCTCTCCTCTTTATCCCTCTTGGCACCCTTTATAGCCTCAATCTCCCTCTCTCCCTCCATCACTCTCGCTCTCTCCCTCTAACTTTGTGCTTTATTGTCTAAGTCTTGGCACTCCCTCTGCCTCTCTCTCTCCTCCTCTCCTTGACTCCATCACTCGTCGCTCTCGTCCTCTTTTCCCCCAGTCATCATGAAAGACTCTCTCCCTCTGTCGCACGCCCCAGATTGTTCCTCTACCTCGTCTGCCGTCTCATGCTCCCTCCATCTTTCACACTCTCTCTCTGTCTTATTACCCCATCTCTGCCCTCCTCCATCGCTCACTCCCTCTAACGAATCGGCCCACTCTCTTCTCTCACCTCTCTCCCTCTCTCTCCATATCTGTCTCCTTACCCCGCCTCATCTCTCCATCTCTCACCCTTATAACTCTCCCATTCCTCCCCCTCTTCCCATCCGTCTGTTCTCTCTGTCTCTGACTTATTACCCTCTCCCCTCCCTCTCTCCCCCCTCTCCCCCCTCTCCCCCCTCTGTCTTATTTGCGTCTCTCTCCTCTCTCTTTTCCTCTCCCTAAATCAGTTCCCCCCGTTGACACGGTGGTGGAGAGGAGGGTATGATTACCGGGAGGAACGGGACCCCTAAGTTCACTCCAGTCTCCGTTCTGTCTGAACCGGCTCTCAAGACAAACCTTGTCAGCGAGTTGTTTACCGCTTATCCACCGGGCGCTTTTATCCAAAGCAACGGATTATGTAGCCCTTGAATACATTACGTCTCCCCTTCGACCTGCCTCTCAGCAACATCTTGTTCCGCTGTGCCTGCAGGAAGGCAGACTGCAGTACCCCGAACCGTTCAGCTGGGAGACAAAACACCTGCACCGCCACACTGTTCAGCCCCATGCAAGACTGTGTGGTTTCTTTGTTTGTGTGTGTGGTTGTGAGTGAGTGAGTGAGTGAGTGAGTGAGTGAGTGAGTGAGTGAGTGAGTGAGTGAGTGAGTGAGTGAGTGAGTGAGTGAGTGAGTGAGTGAGTGAGTGAGAGAGAGAGAGAGAGAGCAACAGTTTTTGTCGCTCCTGTATTGTATGTGTGTGCGCGTGTGTGTGTGTGTGTGTGTGTGTGTGTGTGTGTGTGTGTGTGTGTGTGTGTGTGTGTGTGTGTGTGTGTGTGTTTCTGTGTGTGTGTAAAAGGTAGGGGCTGATCTAATAAAAAACAATGCGAAATGTGAAAGCTAGATGATACAGAAAAACATTCGACACAGCCTCCATTTTGCTGCCTATTAAAAAGCAGTACAATAGTGGGGGAGAGAGCTTGTTCTGATCCGTTAGAGGTGGATAGAGAGACGATAGCGAAAGATGCAGCGGTGAAACATTTAATGATAGGACACGCAGATTATTACAGTAACGAGCCAATTAAGAAACATGGCTTCCATTTTTCTTTTCATGATTCGCCCATTAAAAATACTTCTTTGTCCTTTTTTCACTACGAGACAATTTGTCAAACAAGCCTGTCACCAGCAAAGCAATGAAGCAGAAAGACTTCACTTAAATCCACATGAATGTAATATTACTGTAATGCCCGCTGGCATCGTGATGGACTGGACATCTGAGGCTCCAGCCCAAAACGTTTAGTGATTAGTCCCAAGTAAAGTTATTTTCTTTTCTTTTACAAAACGGTAATTATAAAAAAATGACCCGGGATCTCATTCCCAGCATGCGTCAAAACCCACCAAAAGAATGAATCATTCATGATAAACGCAGAACGATTTGGGTTTCTCTGCACGTCACTCCAGCAGCAGATCGAATTCACAGGACTTGGCACGCGCACGTTTACCGTGAGAGGGAGGAACAGAGAGAGGGAGAGGGCCACCGTTACTGGGCTGCCATTGCACTACACTGCATGAAACACTGTGATAAAATTATGTGTGTGTGTGTGTGTCTATTGGTTTTGTGTGGTGTAAGTGTGTGTGTGTGTGTGTGTGTGTGTGTGTGTGTGTGTGTGTGTGTGTGTGTGTGTGTGTGTGTGTGTGTGTGTGTGTGTGTGTGTGTGTGTGTGGTTGTGTATTAGGATGAGGTGGTGTCTAAGTGTGTATTTGTGTGTGAGTTTGTGTATTGGTCTGGTCTGGTGTGGTGTATGTCTGTGTGTATTTTTGTGGTGTGTGTGTCTGTATGTGTGTGTGTATTGGTGTGGTGTGTGTGTGTATTGGTGTCGTGTGTGTCTGTGTATTGGTGTGGTGTGTGTGTATTTCAGTGTGTGTTTCTGTGTGTGTGTGTGTGTGTACGTGTATTTGTGTGGTGTGGTTGTGTGCGTCTGTATGAGTGAAAGAAAAATGTGACATCAATATGTTTAACATAAATACATTGAAGCGTATTTCTGTCTGATACAGTGGCACGTCAATACAAGTTTAATTACAGACGTATTCTGTCTCTGCTTAGTACGTAAACTAATTACTAACAACCACTAATATTTTCAACGTCGTAATTCATAATTAATCTGGAAAGTTTCTTGACATTCAAAACATTCAAAGCACATTATTAGAAATGTGCTTTGAATATCAATCAGGTGCAAGGGGCCGTAAAGAAAGGGTTCTATATAAAATAAATTTGGTCCTGAGTCCTAGCTTGGGACCTAGCCTGGAACCTGGGACCTAGCCTGGAACCTAGGGCCTAGCCTGGAACCTGGGGCCTAGCATGGGAACCTGGGTCATATCCCGGACTCTGGGAACCTGGGACCTAGTCTCGGAACATGGGACCTAGCCTGGAACCTGTGAATGACCTAGCCTGGAACCTGG
This sequence comes from Gadus chalcogrammus, assembly GCF_026213295.1. Classification (NCBI taxonomy): domain Eukaryota; kingdom Metazoa; phylum Chordata; class Actinopteri; order Gadiformes; family Gadidae; genus Gadus; species Gadus chalcogrammus. The sequence continues at coordinate 20,455,706 of NC_079434.1, read as the reverse complement.
GACCGAACCTAGGACCTAGCCTGGGAACATGGGACCTATCCTGGAACCTGGCTCCTAGCCTGCAACCCGGGACCTAGCCGGGGAACCTTGGACCTGGGACCTACTCCGAGAACCTGGGTAATAGCCTGGACCCTGGGACCTGGAACCTAGTCTCGGAACATGGGACCTATGCCGGGAACCTGGGTAATAGCCTGGACCCTGGGACCTGGAACCTAGTCTCCGAACCTGGGACCTATGCCGGGAACCTGGGACCTACCTTGGGACCTGGCACCGCCACAGAGATCCAGGCTGAGACCCCATTGTCCACAAATGCTTTAAACATGGCTGATAACGCCAATTAGGCAAGAGAGTGTATTTAGTATCTGACTCTGTGTCCCAAATACATGTCTGAACGAAGGAAGGGGGGGGACAGGGGGGACTCAACTGAAATAGCTGCTCTGCTGAGTTAATTAACGTCGATCACAAAGTTTACTCGGTAGAACTGGAGGAAGAACTCAAGGCAACCGCGAGGTGTAAGCAAGAGGTTGTGGACCGCTGTCGTAGCTGTCAGGCGATCGCAGTGGCGTGCGCTATCTTACAGTTTTCTCAATTATTGAAGAAGGCTTGCGTTGTCGAGTTACCTAGTCTCGCAAACATGACTTTTGATTAATATCTTCAGTCTGATGGCAGACGAGTTTGAGGTTGGGGATATCGGAGCGTTTCCCGTTCTTTCGCTTTATTTTTGGTGCCGCTAATCACGCAGCTGGACGTGGTGATCTGTTAGCTCCTAATGAGCGAGCATAAACTCGGCCCACGGTAGAAAAGGTTAGAAGGTTTTGAATCAACACCGTGTGGATGGGCCACTGCAGAACTACTCCTATTAAACTCCTCCTCTGAAAGCTTCATCAGCTAGGGTGGATGGGTTTCTCTTTGGTTTGGTATCTCAGTAACCAAACAGTATGTAAGGCGTGACTCAGATAGTCTTGGTTGCTACTGTAACATAGTAGGATGGCTGTACCCGAGATTGACAGTAGCAAGATGACCTTTAGTAAATCATTTGCATAAATTGGCATGTTGGGCCATGGTTCATTTTAATGATTTGTCACATCACACATGCAATCGCCCAACTCGGATGTCCAAATAAAAAAAGTAGATAAAATAATAAAATAAAATTGAATAACCGTGTTGTTTTTGTTTTGTTACATTTTGTTATTACATTTTCGTATCAAAGGCTATGTTTGATAGTTTCCAGGGCTGGCATGATAACAATTAAATATCCACTTTGGTTTGTCTTTTGACAGTTTTAATAAAATGTAATTTAGTCTCTCCCCAAAATCATCTAAAAAATTTAGATTTTTCAATTCTGACATCTGAGTAAAACATCCTAGAACGATGCTTAAAGAGACTAAAACATCAATACAGTTTGTGTCTTGCCCGTTTCTTATGTAGGCAGAAAAGAGAGTCTTAATAGCTCCGCTGATGAACCACATTACTCATCCAATATTGGCTTAAAGTATGTTTACCAACGGTCGCCTTTTAGCTTCCTATCAGAGGACGACTTTGCTGTGCAGTTTACAAACACAATCCTGTGTAATCTCACAAGATTGGCTCTCTAACCAAACCTCATGTTGCTTTAATAACATATAATAAAGATCACAAACACACACACACACACTCACACAAACACACACCAACCCACACACACACACACCCACACACACCCACACACACACACACAGACACACACACACACCAACCCACACACACGTACACAGACACAGCGGCAGCGCCGACAGCTAACATCAGCTCCGACAGGTCATGTGACCCCTGCCTTTGTTCAGAGCACCACCTGTGGCGGTCGCAGCTCATTGCATGGTACCAGGTAGGTCAGGGGAGAGGGAGCAGAGAGAAAGGCCGTGTGACACCTGCCCAGCGGAACACGAGTCCTACTGCCGCCCACTCAATGTCAGCGAGACGTTCGCCCCATTACAGATGAGATGGGCTGGGTTTAGTGGTGGTGTTTGGGGTGGTGGTGGTGGTGGTGGTGGTGGTGGTGGTGGTGGTGGATGAGATGGGGTGGGTTTAGTGGTGGTGTTTGGGGTGGTGGTGGTGGTGGTGGTGGTGGTGGTGGTGGTGGAGGATGAGATGGGGTGGGTTTAGTGGTGGTGTTTGGGGTGGTGGTGGTGGTGGTGGTGGTGGTGGTGGTGGTGGTGGTGGTGGTGGTGGTGGAGGATGAGATGGGGTGGGTTTAATGGTGGCGTTTGGGGTGGTGGAGGATGAGATGGGGTGGGTTTAGTGGTGGTGTTTGGGGTGGTGGTGGTGGTGGTGGTGGAGGATGAGATGGGGTGGGTTTAGTGGTGGCGTTTGGGGTGGTGGTGGTGGAGGATGAGATGGGGTGGGTTTAGTGGTGGTGTTTGGGGTGGTAGTGATGGAGGCGGCGGATTGAGGGAAGGATGGGGTGGTGGTGATGGTGGAGGTAGATTGAGTCGTGCCGGTGGTTGGGGGTGGTGCTTGAGGTGGTGGTGGTGGCAGATTGAGTTGGGGGTGGTGGTGGGGGAGGTGGTATTGGAGGGGTTGCCGGTTGGGGATGGGTTGGTGTCGGCGGTGGTTATAGGACGGCATAATTAATTGCATTTGAACTGAAAATCACGATTATGGCCCACTGCAATTAGTCAATCGTGAAAGGTTACCGTTGATTTATTCAAACCAAAATGTGATGAAATTGGGGGGGGGGCTAGGGGGCTGGCGGAGGAGGGGATGGTGGTCCGAGTGGGGGCCCATTCATTCCCCAGGTCACAGATGAAGGGGTTCAGATACCAAGGCCCCAGATATGGAGAAATGGAACCGTGAGTAATCCCAGTCACCTTCAGCCCGTCAGGCACAATGAGCCTGCATCTCTCTCTCTCTCTCTCTCTCTCTCTCTCTCTCTCTCTCCCTCTCCCTCTCCCTCTCCCTCTCCCTCTCTCTCTCTCTCTCTCTCGCTCTCTCTCTCTCTCTCTCTCCTCTCTCTCTCTCTCTCTCTCTCTCTCTCTCTCTCTCTCTCTCTCTCTCTCTGAAACCCTCACTTTTTTCTTTGTCGATCGGCCTGTCTCGCTCACTCTTTGTATCTGTGTGTCTCTCCCTCTTTATTTGCGACTCTCCATTTGATTCTAAGCCTCTCTCTCTCTGCCTCTATCTCTCTTCCTCTACCTTTCTCCCTTTGCCTCTCTCTCTTTATCGCTCTCTCTTTGCGTCACTCTCCCTCTCTTTGTCTCCCTGCCACTCTCTCTCGCCGTGTCTCTGTCTCCCTCCCTCCCTCCCTGTCTCCCCCCCCCCGGTCTCCCCTCTCCCCGTCCTCTTCTGAGTCTGTGTTCTTATCGAGGGGCCCCTTCCCTATCCCCTCGTACCCTTGCTCTTCATTTCATGCATCACAAACCCACGGTGACGATCCATCAAGTCAATAACTCACACGTAGGGCGCGCGGCTGCAGTGCTTTGTTATCTGCTGCCGGTCGTGGGGGAGATTAGGCAGACAGAGAGGCAAAGATGTTTAACGGGAGAAAATTGTAGCCTTGTCTTGACAGAGGCTGACAAAGTTTCTGCTTTTCAGTTGTGCTTGTGTGTGTGTGTGTGTCTGTGTGTAAGTTTGTGTCTGTGCGTGTGGGTGTGGGTGGGTGCTTGTGTGTGGTTGATTGTGTGTGTGTGTGTGTGTTTTTGTGTGTGTGTGAGCGTATGTTTGTGTGTGCAGGTGTGTGGCTGCCTGCATGTTTTTGTGGGATGGCTGCATGTGTGTATCTGCGTGCTTAGTGTGTGTGCATATGTGTGTGTGCCTGCATGCGTGTGTGTTTGTGGGTTGGGTAGTGTGTGTGTGGGTGTGCGTGTATTCATGCAAGTGTGTGTGCATGGCTGCGTGTGTGTGTGTGTGTGTGTGTGTGTGTGTGTGTGTGTGTGTGTGTGTGTGTGTGTGTGTGTGTGTGTGTGTGTGTGTGTGTGTGTGTGTGTGTGTGCATGTCTGTGTGTGTGTGTGGGGGGGGGGGGGGGGGGGGGGGGGGAGGGGGGGGTGTAGACTCTGCCTGATCTTCACTTTCCAGAAAGATCTGTAAATAAATAAGAGTTTGAAGACTTTGGGCTTTGAGTTCTGCTGACCAACACAGCGGCGGGGTTGTCTGGTTTGCTGTGTTCTTGAGCAGAGAAACTGTCTGCCATCCGCTAGACTAAAAACGATGATGGACTTGGGTCGTTTTGGGAGATCGATGATGTCTGCAATAAAAAGAAAAAAGATCAATCTTCCAACCTTGTTCCCCTTGCACCTTTGAGTTCACCCACGATTCCCTGTTGCTGATAAAACCAGACAGATTTAACATGAATTCTTAATACGTTTTTTTTCAGTTCCACCGTGAATCGCCCTGAATGTACGTATTCGATGAGATTAAAGCATCAAATACGAGTTTTCTTTGAGGTAAATCTTTTTTAAAGCTATATTACCCGTTAATGTTACAGGCCTTTCCCAAAAGGAATATTCACTGGTACTGGCAAACAAGGAAAAATCATCCTATTCTGCCACCTACTGTAAACAAACAAAAGTACATTCAACTCAATTAAAATCTACAGATCTCTCTCTCTCTCTCTCTCTCTCTCTCTCTCTCTCTCTCTCTCTCTCTCTCTCTCTCTCTCTCTCTCTCTCTCTCACTCAACCTATACTGCCAACCACTGCAAACAGACAAAAGTACATTCACTCAATTCAAATAATCACATTTAAACATAATTGTTCCCAATCACATGAAGAACCCATGTTGGGTTTGTTTCACTTTAAGATCCATCCTTCAAACTCGGGAAAAACGACCTCTGATATTTTTAACTCATCTCAGACTGACGGCAGGAGAGGCATTGTGAAAGCGTGGCTATTAAAAATGCATGTCTGTTGTTGACAAGGCGGGCAAGACGGAGCCTTCCGGAAGCTGATTGATTTCCTGTGTCAGATGGGTGCGTGATGAATGCTACATGGAAGTACTCGTCTCTAAAAGAAATCCATGCGACAGCAGAGCGGGCATTTAGAATGAAAGAAGGGGGTCCAACACATGCAGGTGCTGGGTTTAACTAGGGTATGGGGGGTCGATCGAGAGAGAGAGAGAGAGAGAGAGAGAGAGAGAGAGAGAGAGAGAGAGAGAGAGAGAGAGAGAGAGAGAGAGAGAGAGAGACAGAGACAGAGACAGAGACAGAGAGAGAGAGAGAGAGAGAGAGAGAGAGCACGAGACAGAGAGAGCAGAGAGATTACCAAATTGTAATCGAATTGTATGATGACGTGTAAATGACGTACCCGGATATACGTCGTTACGGGGCACACATGCGCGGACGCGGACTGAAAGTAAAGACGTTGATTAACTTCGACCGATGTGTGGACGTCTTTTATTATAAGTAACCAAATACTTTACATGGTGTCAGAAGCAGTTCGGAGCGATGATGCCGAAGTTTATTCCGCCGGACAGTTTCTGGTTCGAGAGACCTGCAGAATGCGGTACCAAACGGCTACGAAGCTGGATCAAGAGGACGGAGGGGTACAGGTCAGCACCCTTATCTATGCCTTAGGCGGGGAAGCCGAGAACATATTCGGGTCTTTCCATTTTGAGGAAGAAGATGACGGAGAGGTCTTTTGAGGTAGTAATGGGCAAATTTGATGCTTACTTTATACCGAAACGGAATGTCATCCCCGAGAGGGCTTGCTTTTACCAACGTGTGCAGTGTGCGGGGGAGAAGGTGGAGATTTTTATTCGTGCCCTTTATGAACTTTCTGAGCATTGCGAATTCGGAGTTACTCGTGAAGAGCACATTAGGGACCGAATTGCGGTGGGCATCAGGGACAAAGAACTCTCCCGAAAACTGCAGCTTATCTCAAATCTCACGTTAGAGATGAGAGTTCAGGAGGCTCGTCAACAGGAGGAGGTCAAAGCTCAGGTTAGCCAGCAAGGTGAGGCCGCTGCATGTGCTGTAGAGGAGGTTGCGCGGGGCTTTAGCAAATTCAAAATGGACGAACGGAAATATAACTAAACGGACCAAGAACACAGACGCAGCGAACGGGGTACGACATGTAACAGATCTGGGAAAATGACGCACAAGATTCAAGAACATTGTCCTGCAATTAAGTCCACATGCAACAAGTGCAAGAAGATTGGGCACTGGGAAAGAATGTGCAAAAGTAAAATGGTAGTGAATGAAGTCAGCGAGCATAAAGAAAATGCAGCTTACTTTCTAGGCTCAGTAAAATAAACATCCTCAAGCAGTGGCGGGCAATGGACAGTAAAGTTGAATATCTGCCACACGCCAGTTAGTTTTAAAATAGACACTGGAGCAGGTGTGTGCATTATGAGTGAAGAGACTAATTCAAAAGTCTCAGCCAAGTGACTGAACTACACCAAGCAAAGGCCATGCTGTGTAGTCCAGGCGGGCGATTGAACTGTATTAGCCAATTCACAGCGAACGTGTGGCACAAGGACAGAAAAGTACTCATTCAGAGTCTACGTAGTTGGAGGAGAGAGTGTTAGCAACCTGCTTAGCAGAGCAGCGGCACAGACAATGGGGCTCGTGAAGAGGATTTGTGAGGTCCGTGGCTCCGGAGGAGAGTTCGGCCTGCTAAAAACACAGCCGGGGCAAATAGCGCTCCAGGAGGATGCCCAACTCTATGCTGTCCACACTGCCCGCAGAGTCCCCATTCCCCTCATGAAGTCTGTTAAGCTGGAGCTGGACAGAATGGAGACCAAAGGCGTCATAGAAAAGGTGACGGAGCCCACGGAGTGGTGCGCTCCCATGGTGCCCACTCCCAAAAAATCAGGACAGGTGCGTATCTGCGTCGACCTACGAAAATTAACAAGGCCGTTAAGAGAGAGATAGTTTTTTTGCCGACAACAGATGAGATCACAGCTGAGCTGAGTGGGTCCACGGTGTTCTCCTCATTAGACGCAGCAGCGGGGTTCTGGCAGATACCGCTAGACAAGGACAGTCAGAGACTGACAACCTTTATCACACCATTTGCCAGGTACTGTTTCAAACGACTCCCATTTGGGATATCTAGTGCACCCGAAATTTTTCAGAGAAAGATGGTGGAAACACTGGAAGGCCTACCAGGGACGGCTGTTTACATGGACGACATCATAGTGCATGGAAAAGATATGACCCAGCAAGACGAACGTCTACAGCAGGTCATGGAGCGCCTGGAGACAGCTGGGCTGAAGCTGAATGTAGAAAAGTGTCGCCACTATAAACGACCTGACTCCACCCACTAATGTCAACGAGCTGAAGAGAGTCCTCGGGATGGTGAATTATTTTGGTAAATACATCCCGAACCTAGCTGCTGTGGGGCAGCCCATGTACGAACTACAGAAGTCCAAATCCGCGTGGACATGAGGCCCAGTACAGCAGTCAGCGTTTCAATGCATCAAAGAACTTCTTACAACCCCACCCACTCTGGCGTTTTATGACGTCAACAAACCCACTGCTGTCTCTGCAGATGCCAGCAGCTATGGAATCGGGGGCATGCTGATGCAACTGCACAGTGAGGGCTGGAAACCTGTAGCCTATTGTTCACGGCGTCTGAGTGGGGCGGAAACCAGGTACGCTCAGATAGAAAAGGAGTGCCTGGCGAGCGCCTGAACCTGCGACCGATTTGGGATGTACTTACACGGCCTAGAGGGCTTCAGGCTGATCACAGACCACAAACCGTTTGTCCCGCTAATGAACTCCAAAGACCTGGATACTGTCCCCATCCGCTGCCAGAGACTCCTGATGCGGCTGATGAGGTTCAACCCTACAGCGGAATATGCACCAGGGAAAACCCTTGTCACAGCAGACGCGTTGTCCAGGAGCCCAGTAGGAGAAGCGCAGGATGGAGGCGACACCAACGTTGATGTGGAGTGCAACGTAGCATCCATCATCAACAACATGCCGGCTACAAAGGGGAGAATGGACAGTATCAGAGCTGCCACAGTTGTTGATGACACACTACAAGCTGTGACCAGATACATACCGTCCGGGTGGCCTGATCACGTAGGTAAGACACACCCAACGGTTAGAGAGTTCTTCCCCATGAGAAACGAGCTGTCAGTTCACCAGGGCCTGGTGATTAGGGGCAATAGGATAGTAATCCCAGAGACATTGAGAGCAGACGTGTTAGAACGTATCCACGATGGTCATCAGGGACTGACTAAATGCCGAGACAGAGCTAACTCTGCCGTCTGGTGGCCGGGTATATCAGCTCACATCAAGCAGAAAGTCTTAGCCTGCCAGCCTTGTCAGGAACAAAGGAGAGCTCAGTCCAAAGAGCCTTTGATCTCCACACCGCTCACGGACAGGCCATGGAAAAGAATTGGCATGGACTTATGTGAGTACAACAAACAGAACTATTTAGTCATCTCTGACTACTATTCACGGTTTATTGAGATTCTCCATATGCCCACCACCACTACCGTCCAAGTAGTCACAAAACTGAAAGCTACTTTTGCTCGAAATGGGGTAGCGGACGAAGTGGTCAGTGACAATTGCCCACAGTTTGAGTGAAGAGTTCAAACAACTGGCCCGTGAATTTGACTTCACACACGTCACATCGAGCCCACACCATCCTCAAGGCAACGGGCACGCCGAAAGAGCGATGCAAATAGCAAAAGGGATCCTGAGACAAAATGATCCTCTCCTGGCACTCATGTGCTACAGATCTACTGGGGTAAGCCCAGCAGAACTCTTAATGGGCCGCAAGATTCAAACCACTCTGCCTACCCTTGAACGCAACCTCCAACCCAGACGGCCTAACAAGCAGAGTATCGCAGCCAAGGACGCATCAGAGAAGAGGAAACAAACCTACTGCTACAACCAACGCCACGGAGTGAGGAACTTTCCAACACTAAGGGCAGGGGACCACGTCCTCACCAGACTGGACCATCAAAAGTCCTGGGTCACCCCTGCTGTGGTGACTGGCGAGAGCATCACACCGAGATCCTACCTTGTGGAGACGGAGCAGGGAGCCAGACTTTGCCGCAACCGTCGCCATCTTCAGGTGGTGCCCAGCGTGAGATCTACAGCATCAGGTACACTGGGACCTCCACCAGAGCAGCCGTCCAGTGATCCGGGGAGAAGCCCTACAACGGTTGACACCAGCACGGGCGCAGTTGCTGATGGCCTGACTCAGACCAGGTCAGGCAGGGTCAGTAGACCAGTTCAGAGACTGGACTTGTGAGCGTTCGTGCCACCTGGACACTTGGAAAAAAAATAAAAAATAAATAAAAAGAGTTCCAGAAATGTCTATCATACCGTGTCGGAATGTATTGGTTGGTTTTACATTGAGTTCCAACGATGAAAAGTCTTTCACCTTTAATGTGAAAAGAGTTCCAGAAATGTCTGTCATACTTTGCACTGTGATACATGAGATTGGTAATATTGCATTGAGTTCTAACAATGAAAAGTGTTTTATCTTTAATGTGAAAAGGGTTCCAGAAATGTCTATCATACTGTGTCGGAATGTATTGGTTGGTTTTACATTGAGTTCCAGAAGGCCATAAACATTTTCCTAGTTTGGTAATAGAATTAACAGAATAGTGCTTTAATAATCCTTAAGAGATGTTCCTAGCCAATGTTGATAATTTCAGTGTTAAGATCGTAAGAATCTGAGAGATGTAATAGAATTGTATGATCACGTGTAAATGACGTACCCGGATATACGTCGTTACGGGGCACGCATGCGCGGACCCAAAGTAAAGACGTTGATTTAACTTGGACCGATGTGCGGACGTCTTTTATTATAAGTAACTAAATACTTTACAAAAATTACAAGTGGTTGAACTTTATAAATTGAGATAAACTTAAAAAATGACCAACTGAAGGAAGCCCTTGAGCACAGCAGCTAATGGAATAATGACAGCCGATTTGGAAAACAGGGAAAACCAAGAGGAGAGCCCATCAAGCAGGCTGCAAGCAGAAGTGAGGTAGGAAGCCAAAAAACTCAAAACATTGATGAGACATGATCAGCGACACCAAAACAAAAGAGGTCAAATTATATGGATAAATTATATTGAGACCTATAGAAGTCGTTACCCTTACCCTTTTCGAAGATAGGGCTGAAGCCCAAAAGCGAATTATAGCTTTTTGAAGGTAATTTAAGCTAAGGGCTACCATGCGACCTACAATTTTGGATGATGCAACATCAACCCCTGATGAGACACCTGCCAGCCCTGCCCCTCCCCCACCCCCGCCCCCCCCCCCCTGCACATAGAACACAATAATGTTTCAAAAAGCTCTCAGGCCAGAGAGCTCACAGGGCCAACACTCTAAAGCAGCAGCCGGACACTCTTGAGAACTGACCTCCGTGGGGCTGAAGGAAGGGCCACCGTGAACAGCCTGCTAATGTTCACGGAGAACACTGAAGCATGGCATAAGGCCATATGTACCCGCTACAACCAGGGGGATCTGTAATGGGAGACAAATTGTAATTGAGGAGACCGACAGCGAACCCCCGTTCACCGTCAATATATACCACAATGGCACTGTCATGTTTCAAGGCAGTCAGGCAAGCCTCAGCTCCATAAACCAAAATCTCAAAAGAATAAAAAGCCTAACTGGGACCACAAATCAGACCCCAACATATGTGCCTAAATCAAGCTAGATAGACAGATGGACAGATGGATAGATGGATAAATGGATAGAAAGATAGATAGACAGACAGATAGACGGATAGATCAATAGATATGCCTGCGGTCTACATGTAGGCATCATGAGAGAGATATATTCCTATTGCCTGAGCTCTCCCTAATGACTTCAGTGTTCACTGCGAAATATTGAGCTATGGAATGGAGCCATCTAGTGGAGACTGATTCGAAGGCTGAAGCGATGCATTATACAATATATTGGTAAGCGATGCTACTTTATGGTGGTAGAGCGGGTTGGCTGGTAACCTGAAGGTTGTTGGTTCGATCCCCGGCTTCACCAAGCAGAGTGTCGAGGTGTCTTTGACAAAGCACCTAACCCTGACTGATGTCGCGATGTGATGTCGAATCCAGACATCCTGCTGATGCTGGAACAGAGACATCCAACTCTCCAGCAGAAGCGCCCCAAGGCCATGAAATGCGCCGAGCGGGAAAAAATGATGATGATGATGATGATTATGGTCGTCAGATTTGCATTTGAGTCTGTCTATACAATGTAGGCTATTCAACAAAGACATGCTTTGCATATGTAGGAAAACAAAAACGTTTACCACCGTTGTTGAGTAGATGTTTCTGCAAATTCATAGTAAACTATCCCCATTGATTTGCTTGATTATAGACAGTATTTCTATTTTTAAGGTTAAAGAAGACACATATTGACTGCACCTAATCAAAAAAAAGACAATTAGTTCAATTAAGAAACAGGCTAACTATAATGGCTTTCCGACAATGCCGTGTGGAACAATCTCATAACCTGCCGTGAAAATAGACTAATGCAGTATTTTTACGGCGCGGCGTACGAATAGCCTAATTGCTATTCTTACGGTCGCCGTACGAATAGCCACTGCTATTTTTTTTACCCACAGTCTTACTTAATTGTCAAAAGATTGACCCGTATGTAAGCATTACATGGACCCTTTTCAAAATAAGATGAGGCTTTTTACAATCTCCTCTGAAAGGTCTTTTTTTTTGTTTTAGTTTGTGTTTTCAGATCCGCTGTTCTCTGAGCTCCCCGGGTTGCCAGATAGAAAACACAAAACAGCGGAAACAGCCATGGAATCGAGCAAACAAACTGGATCAACTGATAAGGCTTTAGACGTAAACCGACCTAAAAAGCCTCATCTTATTTTGAAAAGGGTCCATGTAATGCTTACATACGGGTCAATCTTTTGACAATTAAGTAAGACTGTGGGTAAAAAAAATGGCAGTGGCTATTCGACCGTAAGAATAGCAATTAGGCTATTCGTACGCCGCGCCGTAAAAATACTGCATTAGTCTATTTTCACGGCAGGTTATGGTTAGGGTTAGGGTTAGGGTACGGTCGGCCCGGTTAGGGTTAGGGTTAGCGCCGAGCAGACTGATAGGTCAAGTGCGGTCACGTGACAAGCTCGATCGCCGTACGAATAGCCACTGCCAAAAAGAATGTCTTGTCATTTATAATGACTGGAAATGGCTGGAAATGCGTATTTATATTGCCATTTGGCTTGCAAATGTATCAGTAATGCATGTATTAATGATGCATGATGCACAGTATAAAACCAGGCCTTAAGGCACTCCCATATATGCTAAAAAGTCTTTAATAAATAAAGACTTGTTGGCTTTGCCGGTCTTATAATTGGAAATGCCTGCAGGCGTCTTGATGGCCATTCGTTATTAATGTGTCGGCGGAGGCTGCTATGTACCATCCGTCCACCAGATGTCGCTGTGAGACTTTAGTTTCATTCAAACATATTTTCTGTACATAAACTAAAGGAAATTAGAGGATTATTTTAACGTTGTAACGTTGTTTAAATAAAGACATTTAATCATCATTCCATCACATTTAATCATCATTCCATGTTTAACACGTAGGCCTAAGCCCATTGCCACACTTTGCTATATCTAACATTCCATACTTTTACTTTACTTTCATTCAAACTAAATCGTACCTCATTGCCGAATTTTAAAACGTGTCAATGAGCACGCACATGCTGGCTCTCACTCTCTCTCTCTCTCTCTCTCTCTCTCTCTCTCTCTCTCTCTCTCTCTCTCTCTCTCTCTCTCTCTCTCTCTCTCTCTCTCTCTCTCTCTCTCTCTCTCTCTCTCTCTCTCTCTCTCTCACACACACACGCACGTTCATTCGCTGCTTTCGTAGACAGTTTTAGAGGAACCCTTTAGCAACACCCACGCCGAGATCATGGGTCACAGTGACGAACGATGAACGGCCAAAGAATGTCCAAGCGAGAGGCCTTGACAATGAATAAACTTTGTGGAAGGCCAGCATCGTGACAATTTCTCCATCTTCCCGCCTGTATTGGGTATCTGCGCCCTGATGATACGACTCGAGTTCCCTTATCAACCTGTTTCCATGCCAACTCTGCGCCAAGGTGTTGTAGGTTCTGGATAATCAGAACAGGGGAAAGAGCACTCTTTGTTTAACTGACGGACATATTCAAGTGACAGAGGGGTTGAGGAGGGAGATTATAGTCCGAGGGTCAAACCTCCCTTCCGAATGGGCGCCTCCCAACAACCGAAAGGATTCAGCAATTTGACCTTTCAACTAATCAAGTGTTTTTTTTTGTCAACGGGGATTTGAGAAAGGGTCACCTTTTCCTCCTCTATCTCTTCCCTCCCGTGACATATTTAAACCACAGTTTACTAAGTTCCAAAGACGGTAAGAACAAGATTCCTCAGAAAATGGCACCCCGTCCAATCCTGCGTTGTGTGTGTGTGTGTCTCTGTTCTGGTTGTGTGTTTATTGGTCTGTGTGTGTGTGTGTGTGTGTGTGTGTGTGTGTGTGTGTGTGTGTGTGGTGTGTGTGTGTGTGTATGTGTGTGTGTATGTGTTGTGTGTGTGTGTGTGTGTGTGTGTGTGTGTGTGTGTGTGTGTGTGTGTGTGTGTGTGTGTGTGTGTGTGTGTGTGCGTGCGTGCGTGCGTGTGTTTTGGTTGTGCCCTTCGAATGGGGTCGTCCCTATGTTCCCCGGGTCCTATGTTCCCTGCGATCTATCAATCTTTACGGTCCTGGTGAGGTGCATCTCCTTGGACACCAAACGTGCTGATAGGGTTTCTGCAGAATAACTGTCCCTTGAATTGTGGTGTCCAGTATCACCTCTGAACAGATCAGGGAAGGTGTTCCGATGTATTTGTTGGGATCTTGGTTCAACCCATTATTCCTATGTAATGTGAAACCGGATTTGTTTACATTAAACGGCAATGTTGGTTTTGATATCCCGTCTATTGTACCGTCGCTAACCATATCATTTTTCCCCCTAAGATGGAACCAAAAGTGTCTTGAAAACCTTTTTGGTATACGCTTTTGAAGGTATCTTGTCTTCACTGAAGTAATCCCGGCTGTCGTGTTTTTTAAACAAATAGATGAAGGCAAACAGGTCGCTAGTTTATACATCAGAAGGACTAAGAGTAGCCTTCTTTAAAGGAGGATTTTCTCCCGCCACTCTAAGAGTGTTTGGACCACGGCTGGTGGTCGAGGAGGGGTTAACGAGATGGGCGAGGAACGGGATAAGGTTGGAGGCAATAGACCGGAAGGGATCACAGGGGGTGGGAGGTCGAGGGGGCGGGTTGTCGGGGCGACCGGCTGGGTCCTCGCTGGGAGATGAGAGAGAGGTGAAGGGGAAGTCGTAACAGGAGATGAGGAAGTGGCTGTAGGGCAGTGGGTAACAGCAGGGGAGGGGGGGAATATATTCTCCATCCTTTTCACAAAGCATTTTCCAATTAGTCGTTGGAGGGGGGCGGCTCCGGGAGACGATAGAGTTTGATCGATTTTCGGTGATTGGAGATGGGAGGTTGAATTCTCGATTGAAAGGAGCTTCCAGCCGCAGAGAGGGTGGCGATGGGTAGGTGAGGAGGACGTGAGGGTGCACCACCCTCGCGTCTGTGAGGGAGGGGGGGAGAGAGAGAGAGAGAGAGCGAGAGAGAGAGGGAGGGGGAGGGAGGGAGGGAGGGGGAGAGAGAGAGAGAGAGAGAGAGGAGAGAGAGAGAGAGAGAGAGAGGGGGGGGAGAGAGGGAGGGAGGGAGGGGGGGAGAGAGAGAGAGAGAGAGAGAGAGAGAGAGAGGGAAGGAGAGAGAGAGGGAAGGAGAGAGAGAGAGAGAGAGAGAGAGAGGGGGAGGGGGGGGGGGAGGGAGGGAGGGAGGGGGAGAGAGAGAGAGGAGAGAGAGAGAGAGGAGAGAGAGGGACGAGAGGGAGAGAGGGGAGAGGGGGGAGAGAGGGTAGGGAGGGAGGGGGAGATGAGAGAGAGAGAGAGAGAGGGACGAGGAGAGAGAGAGGGAGGAGAGAGAGAGGAGAAGGAGATAGAGAGAGAGACTGAGAGAGGAGAGATAGAGCAGGGAGAGAGAGAGAGAGAGAGAGAAGAGGGAGAGAGGGAGGGGAGGGAGGGGGGAGAGAGAGGACGAGAGAGAGAGAGCAGAGGAGAGGAGAAGGGGAAGAGAGAGAGGGAAAGGAGAGAGAGAGGGAGGAGGAGAGGAGAGAGGAGAGAGAGAGAGAGAGGGGGGAAGGGAGAGCAAGAGTAGTTGGGGAAGGAGGTGAGAGGAAGGGAAGGAGAGCGAGGAGGAGAGAGGGGATGTGGGAAAGGGAGGAGGGTAAGGGAGAGAGAGGAAAGAGAGAGGAGAGAGGGACAACAAGTACAAAGGTCATCATTTGAACAAAATGTAGGTCTAGCCTCGTGGCAGGAGAGATGGAATTGATTTGTGCGCCAATTGTTAGTATCTTAAACGTTCTACAATGGCAAAATGAGCCAAGGTCAACCGACATTTGTTTGCCAATGAAAACCTTTTGTATCGTTTTGGCCTTCAAACATTTCTCGCACACGTCCTATTCAAATCAAAGAAAATAATTATAAAAGTTTTATTTTTTTCTTAAAGATCGTTTATGTTTGCTACGCCTACTCAACTACTCTACTCCCATGTTGCACATTCAGTGTTTCTATGTTGTGTTTGGTTGAAGCAGATGAATGTCACACTCCAAATAGTGAGCAATGTAACCTGGTCGCCTTGGTAACGATGCGTTATGTAGCTAAAGGTCACTGTTTTTTAAGTTGAAAACTCATTAGTGTAGTACAAAGCAGCTGGATGTATATAATCAACACACTGGGCCTGAAAAATAAAAGAAATAGATCTTAGCTTGAATGTCTATTTGTTGGAACCACTACATCTACACCTTCATATAGCTATTTTATTGATGTGTCGGTATGTATGTTCCTGTGTGACTGTGTGGGCTGTATGTATTGATGGGTAGACGTATTGTTTTCATGCATGCTCAATGTGTGTGTGTTTGCTCAGTGTATGTGCAGGCTTAGTGGATGTGTGTGTGCAGGTGTGTGTGTGGGTGTATGCTCACTATCTGTGTGTGCAGTGGATTTGTGTGTGTGTGTGCGTGTGCTCGCTAGGGTTGTGTGTGTGTGTGTGTGTGTATATGCTCACTGTGTGCTTACTGTGTGCTCAGTTTGTGTGTGTGTGTGTTTGCGCGCTCATGTGTGTGTGTGTGTGTGTGTGTGTGTGCTCGCTAGGTTTATGTGTGTGTGTGTGTGTGTATATGCTCACTGTCTTATATGCTCACTGTGTGCTCAGTGTGTGTGTGTGTGCGTGTGCTTGCTAGGTTTATGTGTGTGTGTGTGTATATGCTCACTGTCATATATGCTCAGTGTGTGCTCAGTGTGTGTGTGTGTAAGCACTGAGAGCAGAGATGTTGAACAAACAGCTGTGCCTTTCCCCTCCAGCAGCCCTTCTCTCTCCCCCCTACCTATCTCTCCACTCACCTGGCCTCCGTTTAGAAGTCCCTGTGACCCCAACCAATCAGAGCGCTCAAATGCTACCCAGGTGCCCTTCAAACACAAACCCGAGAGAGCCCAAGAATGAGCAACGAAGAAAATCATTCAGCCCGTAGCTCTGCTGAAATCGCCTACGACTAGCTCCTTGGTTCAGCCTGTTCTTCAGTGCGTTTACTCACTGTTACTTATTCATTCATATATTCCTTCTCTTGTGAATAATGCCAGCCTCCTGTAGAGTTACAGATGTATTTTTCTTAAATTGTTGAAACGATTGAATAATAATTGTTTTTCCAACGGGCTGTAATGGTTATTTTCTAGTGTTTTGCATCGTAGTTTGCAAACATTTTCAGGCAGGGGTGGAACTGGATATTTCACACTTAAAAACCAAAAATGTAACATTTGTTTAATAAAATCACCACTCACATTTCCATGACAGAGAACATGGTTTCCCTTTGAATACAGGATACGGTAGAAAAGCAAACAACAAACACATTTACCGCCATTCAAAGTTAATAAAACATGTATCGTCGTTTCTACCTTGAAGTTGACAGGGAGACAGACCGCATCAGAAAAACAACGTGGACTTAGCCACACAAACACTTACATTTCAGTGTAATTTCTTCTGCCATTCACCTTCATGTGGCCTTTATTCAATCCCCCCATGCCCTACTCCATGGCAACCCTGCCTTGTTGCTAATCATCCTAGATAAAGACATAGATTCAGTCTGCTTTAGCTCATCATTCACATAGTTAAAGCCCCCTCTTGCAGCAAACCAGATAAGATTGAATGAATGATTTTTATTCCTACCTTCGATGTTAAAAGAATAGTCTCCTATCCAGATGGATAACAGAGCAATATTTCAATGGGGACTGTGTGACCATATTACAAAATAAAAGCCCCCAATTGAGAAGTGTTCTATGTGGAAATTCAGCAATTTAAATCCAGGCACTAATGTGATACCTGGGTCTTTCCGGGTTCTTTGACCATGCTTACAAAGCACTTGAGAAAAACCAAATCTTGGCCCAAAAAAAAACGCATCCATTAAAGATTTTCAAAAATCAATTGCAGGGACTAAGTGAGGACAAATTCATGTTTCTAAAAGGTAAATTAGGTAGAGCAAATATGAATACCAATTATTTCCAAATGCTGATTCTGTCATTTTGAGTCCAGTTCTAAAAATGCCTTAATGTACCTTTTTATACATCGCTTTCAGATTAAGACTTGACGGACGGCTATAGCATTTGTAACAAATTACTCCGAAATTATAGCACTTGAACTATACTTTCAGCGCCTTTAATGACACTGTATTTACACCTCTGGGAAATTTAGTGTTGTATTTCTCGATGAATCTCCTGCAACATTTTTTCTATCCAGCTACTATCCATTTAGACATAATTATTGAAGACTTTGCCAACCTTTTGCCAACCTTAAATTCCAGAAAACATGTTTTCGAGGCTGTTTGCTGGAAATAGCTTTTAGAAAAAAAAATCTTGCCTACCGCTATTCCCCTATGTTTCAGTCCCTTCAGAATGCGCTGTTTCTGGTGTCTGTAACTTTAATGCAAATGAACTGCTGCCCATTGACCAATGAGCTGTCAGAGTCAAGTGATTGTTGCCCTGCGCGGACTCCTGGAGCTCTAGGCTATATCTATATAATATATTATAATATAATAATAATATTATATAATATATAGGTATTTATACTATATTATATCTAATATCACAGGCAAAAGCTATGTGCGCCTCGGATGATATTATTAATCATAAAGACTGCGCCTGACGTCTCTGGTACTTCCACAACAATGAAAGACTTGTAGTGGGGGTTATCTCGGCCGTGGTTGAGAAGAATTGGGGGAAAAGTACTTTGGCCTTGACTGTCTGAAGTCCATATTGAACCGCGACATGGAGGAGAAAGGGATTGAACTCCGGGAGCTGAACTGCCGGACTGTTGCCGAGCTCCACCCAGTCCGCTCCGGCGGTTGTACTCCGGGAGCTGAACTGTCGCCGAAGTTTCGGCGGCAGTCCGGCGGGGGGAGCTCTGCGGCAGTCCTGAAACAGATTCGCTTGTTTGGTTACTGTAGGTGGGGTACTCTCAGAAATGAATTTCTCACTCAAAAAATCATGTATGGACCTTTTTCAAAGTTTGTATGCGTCTTGGAGCACCAGAGACCCAAAACAACACCCCGAATCCCAGGAAAAGTGTTGTTTTCATAATATGTCGCCTTTAATACTGTTGCACACACATGCAGACAATTAAAAAGAACAACTTAGAATGATATATCAAAGGGGCTGAATGGTTTGGCAAAAGTGGCAATCATGAAGGTTTCCATTTTGTTATCTTCGGCGAACACTTTGGCAATAAGCTTCAATTTTCCCCAGAGATTCCCCAAACAGTGTCGCCACCAAAATCCAATAAAAAAAAATTGATAGATACTGCAATTAGTTTCAACAGTGGCCAATAGGCTCCTTCAACCATTTGGCGATCGATAGTATCTTAGCAGTATTTTAATTAAAGGTCACATATAAACAAATTGCATCTGATTTAGTTTCATCAATACCATGTGGATCTGCACATGCGTGCTTGCATGGAGACTCAAATAACGTTGTCTTGGTTTTTCAGATTCTTAATCTCACTTACTGTTTTCTTCTCTCTCTCTGTGGACTCAAACTAAAATAATGACGAGTTGAATCACGGACACAGACACAAACATGCACACACACACACACACACACAACCGTACGCACACACACGTACGCAGGCACACACACGTACGCAGGCAGGCAGGCATGCACGCACGCACACACACACACACACAAACACGTGCAAGTGTATTCACCTGGTAGTTAATAGACGCAGAGTATCTACTGCTGAACAGATGAATAACAAACAATGGAGGTTTATAGAGGAGTGCCGAGGGGAGCTAATCAAGGATTATAAAAATAATGATCACCCTTTGGGAGATCCTTTTCTCTCCCTTCAGACAGCAAATAAGATTAAAAAATAACAGTAGGAGAGCGAGTTGTATTAACTTGTTTCGTTCTTGGGGGTTCTGTGTTGGGTTGTGTAGGTGGATAGGTGGGAGGGTCGCTGGGGGGGGTCTGTCCGCGGTGGAATTGGAGCATGGCTACGGGGTCGGAGGTGAAACTTCTTGTTAACTGCCTATGGGCATGTTCTGCACAAATATTGGCAAAATGTCCATGATGATAAAAAGACAAAACATTATCTGGGATCTCGAGTTGTTATCGAGTTGTTCCTCGAGTTCTAGGTATCGTTATGTACGTCGTATGTCTTCTAAGTATTGCGGTTTCTAATCAACACCCTGGGGCTTTAAATTAATTTGTAATGCTGTTTACTGTTTACCAAATTACTACTACTCCAGTTAATTCAGTTCTGTCAGGAATCAATCATGTCTTAGATTTAACCATTAATCACATCCTGCAGCTCCCTGCTGCAGGATTTAAAGCATGATACACACACATGTCAGATGCAGAATATAAACAGCGTACCAACAATTGACAAAAGGGAGCCCTATACAATCCCCCACGGGATAAATCAGATATCTCAACCCATTGTATAAGTTATATTCAATACAGAGCAGAACCTAAGCAGGTGGAGGCTAGGGTGGTTGAGGGCCCTATTCGGTTCAGCACACAAACAAAGAGCTTGCGTGTTGTTGACGGATGGCACAATCTCTGTGTTCGTCAATCTACTTATCAAGTCTTAAAAACCAGATGGCGTCGACGGGTGAACTACTGATGGTATTGTGTGTATAAAATGTCCTTTTTAATAAACAATCTGTACACTCACAAAGTTATCAATGCCTCGTTTTATATGTTAAGACCCGTATTATACTAGCAAAGAAGTGTCGGGCTACTTCTACCCTTTAAAGGGGTTTAAAATGACGATTTATTTTTTACCATAACACATGACCCCCATCGTTCGAAGCTTATAGCGTTTTGGTAGAATCGGCTAAAAACAACCAACTTAAGAATGCGTATGCATGCGCCTTTTTGCTCCCAAACGAACATCCCAACTCGCTATCATGCTAAACATATCCCAGATCCATTTTACCCCGGATTTGTCCTTTATCTTTGCAGTGTGTGTTTTGAGGAGGCAGGTCTTAAATTGGCGGCCTATCAGTGTACGTGTGTTGATTGGACCACGTTAGCTATCAGCTGATCAGGGGCGAATGCCTTAAGTGTCCCACCAGAACTACTCCCATGTATAGGAGGTTAGGAAATGCTCATGGATGCTCTCCGGTTGGCTTTGAACAGCTTGAACCAAGAACCTGAAGGTCAGAGAGTCAACTAGTTGTCCCGCCCCCTTTACCCAACATTACAGCAAATAGAGCTTTTCATCGCAAATTTCGTAATAAACAACTTAAGTTTATTCTCCTTGAAATCAAGCTCTTCTGATATGACAGCAAAACTCAACAACTTTGTTGATAGACCAATCTGAAGAAAAAACAAAATCATTCTACCATACATTTTTTGCTTTAGAAAATGTATGGATGTACAATCTTTGCTTGAATAAAACTGAATTATGCTCATCATGGCAAGCAAAAATAAAACCGGAGGAAATTTTTTTGAATTTCCACAATCATTGAATCTTTGGCTTGGATCACACCTGGTGCATCAGTATGAACTAAAAAGAAACGTAAGAGCTCATTATCCACAGCTGCACACAGCTTACAAGCAATTTGAGAGAGAGCAACGGCCACGAAATGGAAGGAAATAATGAGGTCTAGGTATGAGCGATGCAGATTAAAAAATGCATCGCATTGTGCATTCAGATATTGGAAAAAAATATAGTATAAAAGATTACTTAACTTGTTTATGCAGTATAGCTAAAGATGAAATACCTTTCAATTAATATATATAATTGGTAACACGAGGTACGTCGATTTTTAACAAAACAATCATAGCCAACTGGGCAGTTACTCATGAAAGCTTTCATAACTAAACATAAGAATAAACCTTTTTCATAACCGTTCAGTGGGAGTATGTTGGTGGCTCGTGCAGATGCAGAACAGTGCAGATGGCCATCTTTGAATACATTTGTTAGAGCTAAGTCAAGCTCTGATGTCTCTGCCCAAACACTCTTTACATGTATTTTCGGTTCTGTTCTTTATCATACAGAATACGATTCTGCGCCAGTAGAAATCGTTGGGGCTCCTTGAAGACATGATTCTGAATTCACTGTATGTCGCTGAGGCGAACAAAGTCTGCTAAACGCTTAATTGTATACAGTCACAAACAGTCAGAATATAGGTAAGTAGCAACCACCCAGTATTCAACATTTTGCGACCCACAGTGACCACAGAACCAGTTAACCCATTGGCCTGCTTGGTCACGCTGGGCAAAACATTCATCGTAGGGAGGACAGAGTGGTAACATCCTGTTAAAAAATCAAATGTTTGATCCATGCAAAAAAATTGCCCCTGGTTTTCACCATAATCCTTAATCGAACAATTTATTAACTTTGATAAATGTGCTTATTTGATTCATCATTATTCATTATCATAAAATAATAAAAGACCAAGGCCGAAGAGTGACGTACAGGGAGCTGGGTGGAAAGTTATTTTCCTTAAGTTAGCCACTCTGCCCGGGGACACAGAGTTATTAGCTATGATGCACACAGAGGCTGAACCGCCGACCTCACCATGGGAAGCTTATTAAAAGATATTGCTCTAATGGTAAAAACGCCTCACATTTACCACACCTTCCTCCGCAATCATTGCATTGAGCTCAGCATTAGACTTATTAGGGTTTTTCCGAGCACGGCTGGGGCCAGAAATCAGGTGATTTGCATCCATAGGGCACATAACAGCCTTGGAAGGTTTGGTTCTTAACTTTCGTGTCTTTCAAGTCAATCAGACTTGTTTGCCATCTAATATATATAGATATATATATATATATTTATACAATGGGGGACCTAAATCCAGCGATCTGATTGGTTCCCAACTGTTGTATAATTAGCGTATACACAACTGCAATGACGCCCGATCATTTTGTGAAAGTATCACTCCGTGCCTTGAAGAGGAAACCGTTACAAAGTATCGTAAGAAACTATCACACGGAGATTTAACTTGACCATGGAGGTTGTATAAAAGCAATAGCACAGTTCACAGTTCACTGAAGCCTAAAATCGGCGTAAATAAATAAATTGCCGGCGAACCGCTCTATCGGAGCCTTCTCTCGGAGGGACGCTAAAGTGTGTTGCATAGCGACCGTCGATGCATAGCGGCAGCCAGGAGGGACTACTTTTTTGTATTCTTTAATAAAAACGGCTATTTTGACTTTCTTGGTTTATTTTTAAATGTCGTGTGTCTATGACTTTCGTTTCGCCATAACAGTTACCATTGTATAAAAGCAATAGATCCCTTCAGTCAGTGGCATGTGCTCATTATACCACTGTGAAACAGTGGTATAATGAGCACATGCCACAGCCTGGCGTGTTCTATTGCTTAAATGTATATATATATATATAATATATATATATATAATGACTGTTTTATATATATATATAAAACGACTGTTTTTTGTTATTTTATTATGTTATTGTAGTTAAATGGAGTTACTTGTGTCCAAACATTATCCAAACGATAAAAAAAATATACTTAAGGTATTCATTCAAGGATTTTTTTTATTGTTATTCAAGGTAAGGGTTTAATTTGGTATGTGAAACCCTTGGGCATAGCATAAAGGTAAAAAACGATCTATGCATGTTATCTTAATTTCAGAGGTTTTCTTTTCGGTTGGAAACGGGTCCAAATGGCTCTTTGAGTGTTTAAGGTTGCCGACCCCTGCTGTAGGCGAAAAGTAACCATTTGTTGTGAAAAAAAACTAGTCTTAAATGTTCCCATTCCTATAAAACGTATCGGTAAAAAAAATCCCAAAATGCTAATTATCATAACATTTTATAAATACAATAGTTATAACTTAAGGTATAATAACACTTTTCAGGTTATGCAGCTGTAATTCTATGAGAAAATATGAGTAAAGAAAAAAAAGTGCATCTGCATGATCTCATAAAATTATTGTTTATCACTATATCAGGTTTTTATTGTAACATTCTGTAGTGTGGCTTTGCCATTCATTCTTGAATCAGCCGTTCGGTAATATCCCCCCTCCTTCCACTACATCTGTGATCTGATTGGACGGTACGGCAGAGGGAACGTCCTCGGCTTGTGCGTGTGTGTATGTATGTGTGTACGCGAGTTTGTGTGCGTGTTTGTGTGTGTGTGTGTATGTGTGTGTGTTTAACGGTATAATAGTGAAGAGAGGCAAAGGCAAGCCGTAGAAGCCTTGATTACCAGACCTGCCTACAAACTGTTCTCTGCTGTGTCTTTCTCTCTCTCCCGCTGTCTCTCCCTCACGCTGTCTCTCCCTCCCGCTGTCTCTCCCTCCCGCTGTCTCTCCCTTTAGATTCAACCTGCTGCTGTATCGTTTTCTTTCCTATCTCGTGGCTCGTCCTCCCTCGTGCGTGTTCCAACAGTCAACTCCTTCAAAGCTCATTCCCTCCCCACACCTGAGTGGAGGGCTGCGAGGCGGGTGGGGGGCTGTCGATAGGGTGGGGGGGTCTGGGTGCGGCGGCACATCACTTGACAGACCGGAGATCAGAAGACCTTGGGAGACGATGCGTGGCTTTTTCCGACCGAACTGATCAGCTGTGGATCAAAGAAGGCGACGGACCGCTTTTCCCCCTCCCTCCCTCCCTCCCTCCCTCCCTCCCTCCCTCCCTCGTTTCTGCCTCTGCCGCTGATGCCTCGCACCACGCGTTCCCACGACGGGGGAAGCAGCGGCGAGGACTGAAGAGGGATGGATTAACAGCGGCCAACGTCAAAGACCGCCCGCTCCACACGATGAACGCCACTCAGCTCTATGGGCTCATCCAGGCTTACCACTCCAACGCCAGCCGGGGGGCCGCGGCGCCGACGGCCCAACCGGACGTACCCCCGGACGCCAAGGAGGACCCCTCCGCGTCGGGGTGCTACAAGCAGCTCCTGATCTCCCCCGAGGTCTTCCTCACGCTGGGCATCATCAGCCTGTTGGAGAACATCCTGGTGATCGCCGCCATCGCGAAGAACAAGAACCTCCACTCGCCCATGTACTTCTTCATCTGCAGCCTGGCCGTGGCCGACATGCTGGTGAGCGTGTCCAACGCCTCGGAGACCATCGTCATCTCGCTGATCAACAGCGGCAGCTTGCCCATCCCCGTCACGCTCATCAAGAGCATGGACAACGTGTTTGACTCGCTGATCTGCAGCTCGCTGCTGGCCTCCATCTGCAGCCTGCTGGCCATCGCCGTGGACCGCTACATCACCATCTTCTACGCCCTGCGCTACCACAACATCGTGACCGTGCGGCGGGCCATGCTGGTGATCGCCGGCATCTGGGCGTGCTGCACGGGCTCGGGCGTCCTCTTCATCGTCTACTCGGAGAGCACCACGGTACTCATCTGCCTCATCACCATGTTCCTCACCATGCTGGTGCTGATGGCCTCGCTCTACGTGCACATGTTCCTGCTGGCGAGGCTGCACATGAAGCGCATCGCGGCGTTGCCCGGCAACGCGCCCATTCACCAGCGCGCCAACATGAAGGGCGCCATCACGCTCACCATCCTGCTCGGGGTGTTTGTGGTGTGCTGGGCGCCCTTCTTCCTGCACCTCGTCCTCATGATCTCCTGCCCGAGGAACCCCTACTGCACCTGCTTCATGTCCCAGTTCCCCATGTACCTCATCCTCATCATGTGCAACTCCGTCATAGACCCCATCATCTACGCCTTCCGCAGCCAGGAGATGAGGAAGACCTTCAAGGAGATCTGCTGCTGCTGCTACGGCCTGTCCCACCTGTGCTTGTGAGACAAGAGGGAGATTGTGTGCGCCACAGGAGAAGTGGTCCAAGAGGGTGCTGGGGGGATCGAATCTGCTGCTACAGGAATGAAACTTTGGGATTGGTTTGAAATCGGTTTGAGGAGTGAAGTGGTTCTGGGTTAGTGGTGCTTTTGTTCTGATCGCCTGGGGGGGAAACTGAACCGGGCTTTGTTTGATTCATGACAGCAAGTCTGTCAGCTGCCTTGGGTTTAGAAAAGAGTCAGGCAGTGGGAGAGGTAGGTGTACGACATGTTGTAGATAGGAACCTGCCTTGCCATGCTTCTCCTTTTCTTTTGCTTTTGTATTTTGTACGTGTAGTACCATTCAAAAAAGTGCAATTTAAATTTAAAAAACCGTGTGACAGGGTGTTTGTAAGATTAATATATGTGTGTTGCTTGAAATCTGTCAGAATCTTTATTTTTTATTATCTTCACAAGCAAATCAGGAATGTTTCATCTTTATAAGATACGTTGAAATATGTATAGATCAGATGAGGCACATGTGATGAAGGACAGCGGTTTGTTCAGCAATGAAAGTTTAGGAAACGAGAGAAGAAAGAAAGAGAAAGTAAAAAGGATATAATTATTTGTATTGTTTTGATAATCAAATCTGAAATGATCGCAGTAAGGCTTACAAGTTTTTTTGTGCACAAAAACAAAAAAGGTATTATGTGTTAAAGGTTAGAGGTTAAAAATGACCTCAAGATCTTTTCAGGAGATCAAAGACCGACGAGTCTGCTTAGGCTACTGATGTTTGCGCTGACGCATACAAGGCCACTATGAAATGCCTTCTGTGAACGAGTAGCTCGCTTTGAAAT
The DNA here is from genome assembly GCF_026213295.1 of Gadus chalcogrammus. Lineage (NCBI taxonomy): Eukaryota > Metazoa > Chordata > Actinopteri > Gadiformes > Gadidae > Gadus > Gadus chalcogrammus. Next base: position 20,429,612 of record NC_079434.1, on the reverse strand, counting down.
GTTGCAACACAAAGGCAATTTGCACACGTGACTGAAAAAATATATATTTTGTCGACTGTTGGGTAAAATAGACAAAAAAGAAAGACTGAATGTATTTATATTATGAATGTATTACTGCCTTATCGTGTGATGTACTATGTTTGCCTTAAATATGTGGCACATAAAAAAGAAGAAAGTGGATATTTCTATTCATCTGTGGTAGTCTTTCATGAGCAGCTTCAATTATTGCATTAATAAAGAAAGTAATGCAGTCTACTGTCCTTAAAAGTGTGGGTTTTAAAATTGAAATGCTCTTCATAGACCCGTCTAAGCCTTTGATATGTCAGATTAAATCGGTGCCAGTATTTATCTTTAATATTAACCTTTTAAAAGAAGAACAAATACACACCACTGAAATGAAGCAACCCATGTTTTGCTCCCCCTCAGGAGCTGTATTTATTTACCAGTCTCTCCCCATCGACTTCAACCTTTGAGCAAAGATTACTCTGTTGACATTTAACCTGAAAAAAGCAGGATATAAGAGATGCAAAGATACAACAACCCCCCCTTTACTTATGTGCTGTTTTTCGGCTACATAGCGATGAGACAGCTATCTGATGCCTCCCATGGGCTTCATACACCTCCGTTTGGATCCGCTATCAAGGATTATCTAATGCGTACTTAAATATGGATTCAAGTTTGAATCATTCTTTATTGAATAACACTCAGTTTGACTCCGCAAGCCTACTCATTATTTCATCGCTTTGAAGCCGAACCAGGCATCATAGACCAGAGAATTGATTCAAGGTTTATTCATAATAATGTCAGTGTAAGCCATTGTACACACAGGGTGGTTTGACTCTCTCCCATTCAGTATTAAACATCAAACTGTGAATCACATATCAATTCAGCATCAACATTGGCCCCCACTAGCTCCATGCTGATAACTTCTAGCAGGGATATAATGTCATCATTACTAGTTTAGTTGACAGATAACATTGAAGTTGTTCCCTTGTGGACGTCTCATACTCCATTGTTCTTCTTCTTTGCAGTTTATCAAGGACTTGTGATGCGGAGAGCAGCCTGATTGGAATGAGTCCATGTTGACTGCTGCCGTGTTGCCCTGGACACTATACATAATAGTGGCATTTGATACCTAGTCAGGTACTCTCTGATACAAATAATTAACGCACTTAAAATGTTATTCAGGGCTGACTGAGCTGTGCGCTTTGCAGTCCGTTTTGAATTGCAAACATTTCCGAGTGGAATACTACAAAATTAATAAAAGGGAAAGAAGGAAATGAAAAAGGATTAGGAGTCAAAATGTAAGATTCAAACAGGTACACCACAGAAACACATTTTGGCTGATTTCGACATGCTTTCGTAAAATTATTATCTGGATATGCTAATAAAATATATTTGCATATATATATGTAGCTGAGTGGTACTTCTCCCAACAATGGGAGAAGTATTTCAGACTGAAAATCAGGTGCTGAACATCCGATTTGAATCAGAATTTATCTCCTTGAATTAGGATTACCCAAATCTGCCTTGGAGACATTCTTTAAAAAGACAAAAATATAAAAGGCCCCCGTTTCATTAATAATCATGAATTACATTTTACAAGGTCTCTCTTTTGGTCCTTTTAAAGGGGAACCTAATGCCAAATGGATTTGGTAATCCTGTGTTTCTTTAAAGGCCAAACATCGACTAATGGTTTCTGTGCAGCTAGAGGGCACCTATTTTAACACACAAGTAATATAAAAATGGCAAACCTCAGTCACTGCAAGCCATTTTAAAATAAAATAACTATCAGCCCTAGCTGGGAGAATCGGGACGTAGCCATTAGTGACGTGGATGTACGTGTATCGTAATGTTTGTATGACTGTGGTGGATTCAGAGCATGTCTCTGGATGCCCTTTGGCGTCAGTAGCTCAGCAGGTAGAGCGAGACCTTCTGGGTCAAAGTTAAACCCCAGCTGCTGCCGTGCTCCTCGCCTCCCCGGGGTCCGTGTCCACGCTACAAGTTGACATGGCCTTTACCTAGGAAATTCTTTCCCATTCTTTCTTTCCTATTCTTTCACACACAGCGACAAATTATCTTGTTGCTGAGGAACTCGGAGTCGTGCCGCTGCTCCCTTGCTTAGAAAGGAGTCAGTGGAGGTGGTTCATCTGGTAAGGATGCCCACTGGGCACCTCCCTAGGGCGGTGTTCAGGGCCCGACCAGTGGGGAGGACGCCTCGGGGGGGAGACCCAGCACCAGGGGGAGTTATAATACCTCAGCAATGGCCTGGGAACGCCTCGGGACCCCCCCCGTCAGAGCTGGCCAATGTGGCCCCGGCAAAGGGAGGTCTGGGGCCACCTGGAGCTGCTGCCGCGCGACTCGACCCCCGGATAAGCGTTTTTTTGAGGATGAGATGAGATGAGATGAAAACCTAACTCTACTTTCCTAACGCTGCTGGTTTACTTTGCCTCATTGGCTATATGATAAGACAATCAGAGTGCTTTTTACATTCCATATCACTATCTGAAGTCAACAATGTTTAAACGAAATACAAGATGAACCTTCAAATATGACCTGGGCAATTTTGCTACGTGGCAAACGATATAATTCTTCGACAAATCGATGAACGTAAAATTGGAACATGAGCCGCCATTTGCAGCCAGAAGAGCACGATGTGAATTGTAAACCACGCTTAAGTGTGGATGGACCGAGGTTTGAAAAACACTTTAAACACTGTAATTTTAAAGTTAATGTGGTTAAAGTGTTGAAGTGCCCTGAGAAAGAGACATTGGCCTTTACTGGTCCTCGTGTGGTCTGGCGCGGTTGACTCACTGCTGACGTGGGCTGTGTTCATGTGTGCAGTTAGGGTTGAAATTGAGCCTAAGGTGTGCCACAGAGATTACCACTAACCCTACCGCTACGGTATAAATGCTGTCTGTTTAACGATTAGACCGGGATGGAATCCAGTCCCCTGTCAATAATAAGCCAAGCTATGGAAACGCTCGCCAGAAAAAATGGAAATTAAATCCAAAAAAATAAGAAAACAAAAGTACATATTCAGGTAAAAAAATAATGTATTGTTAAGAAATATGTTGTTTGTACATGGCCTTATCTGACATAGCTTTCAAATCTGGTGGACAAAGATAACAAAGGCAATTATTTTTTTATTAATACCAATTATGTATTGCTGACAACTCAAAAGTATGGTCAATTATAAATAATAAATAATAAATGATAATGGTGAATGGAACTTAGTCCTGTCTGTCTCTCCGGTTGCTAAGCAGGCTTTTTTGATAGCTGTTCAATGAAACTTCAGGTGTCATGGTCTGTCTGTTTCGTTGTCTTGTTTTGGTGTGTTTCCTGTTTTACTTTGGTATCTCTGTCTTGTTTCTCCCCATGTCCGGTCAAGATCCCTCCTGTGTGATTACCGCTCCCTCCCCTAATGTGTTTCAGCTGTTACTCGTTGCGTGCCCTGTGTGTGTTTGGTATTTAAGCCCTTGTCTTTCCTTTGTTCCTTGTCGGATCATTGTAGTTTGTGGTGAGTTGTGTTCCCGGTTTTCCCGGTGTTCCCTGGTTTACCCGCGTCACCTGTGTTCTCGGTGTTCCCTGCCTTTTGCGTTAATAATTATCCGTTACCTGAACCGTCTGCGATTGGGTCTTGCCTGCCACCCGCTAACCGTGACCAGGCCCGGTTCTACGGGGGTGCATAAGCATGCATTGCACCCCCAAAAAATGTTTTTGCACCCTCAATTGAAAAATAAATAAATAAAAAAATGTAAATATGATAAAAATAATAAAATACTTGCTCACAAAACAAATTGTAATTAAACTTGTGACAGTATCCATTGAATACCGTTGAGATATGAGCGTCCAACATCACTCTGACTGTTCACCAAACTGACAAAATTATTAATTAATCATTTATGTATGGTGTTTTGTTTATATGTTGCTTGGCAACAGTCCGCTCAGTGGGGAATGGGGATCTATTTTTGTTGCTGGAAGCAATTTCATTCGTTTTTTATATGATTAAATAATTAAACAAATCACAATCTATTGTCAATCATTATTATTAACAGTACATTTTACTAGTATAACTGTTGTATAAAGCAATAACACACTCGAAATATCCTGCCACAATTTATAAAAAATAAACGTTATATTTGAATTGCAGTCACATGTTTTTTTTTTGAGAATTCGGTTCTTTTTTACACCTCACACATCACACATATCAAAAACCTATCTCATATTCAAAGCTAGATATCAATAAGCCAATATTGCAGCTGAAATGTTCTCCACATCACAAGACATGATATGATACCATCTTTTAAGCACAGTAAATGATTGTTGTCCCAACATGTCAGTAGAACTACGCAGAAGTGCTTGTCTATGGTAGAAAGGCCTGTGTGTAAAAAAGCGAAGTCTGAACTGAAGCTGGGTAGCTGGTTTTAGTATAGTACTGGTGCACCCCCTGTAATCGCAGATGCACCCCAAGGCATTCTGTTCTGGAACCGGGCCTGACCGTGACATCAGGTCTTTTGCTCCGTCTTGAGACTGGAAAGGGCTACCAGCCAACTGCATGTTGCATGGTATCTGCAAGAACATTTATGTTGTTCAGAAAAGCGCTGATGTACAGTATGTATTAAATACATCTGAAATATCGATTTTATTAACAGCAGATGACTCGCAGTTTGTAGTGACAATGTGTTTTTGTAAAAATGCAGTTGAGCAGGGCTAGAAAATGTGTGTTCTACTTCATAACTGGAAGTCACCTAACTACGTCCTCGCACTTAAAAATGTGTGCTTAGCATTGTGGCGCATCTCTTCCTAGCTTTCTTTGTTGTAAGTAGGGAATGGGTTAACCTAGCGATTGATAGTGCTTGGCACTTGTTCTACAAACAAATCATTACTGTACCGACAGCAATGTATTGTTTCTGTTCTTCTGACAAATTTACTTTTGTACGCTTTGGATAAAAGCATCTGTTAAATGCCCAAAATATAAATGAAAGGGCATAAAATAAGCTTTACCTTCTTAAGGCTGAGACCTAAAGGTGGGGTTCCAAAAACCTCATTAATTCCAAAAAATCTCCAACGAAATACTTGACAAGATGGTACTGAACAGATCATAATACTAATAAAACCGGAATGATAATATTTTTTAATTTTGCGGGGAATGACACAATTCAAAAAAAAAAATGGACTACATTTATACATCTCTTTTCTAACCAGTGCCCACTCGAACCACTTTACAATACTGCCTCACATGTCCTTCACCCAATCATACAAGCATTCACACACCGACGGTGGTGTGAACCATCAAAGGGAACAGCCGTGCAACCTTCTGGTTGCCAGCCGACCCGCTCTACCTCCGGCGCCACACGCCGCCCGATACAAAATTAACTTTGCCGGCTTTCACAGGAAAACCAGTCGGAAAGGTTCTGCTCTGCCGCTGTGGTGTCCCCAGCCAACAGCCTTCCGCTAACATCCCCTGAAGCGCAGAAGAGTGACCTTTGAGACGTCATGTGGCTGAGGGGCCACCCTGATACGAGCCTCGGAAGGTCACGGTGTAAGGCTTGTATCAAGGGCCGCGCCGGATGACCTTTGAGTACCGGTCCGCAGTGCCTTGAGTTCGGACGACCGGTCAGGACGAGCCATGTTAACGCCAATAAATATACATATAGAAGCTTCAGCGTAGTTTACAGCATTGTTGGTTGGACTAAAATGCATTGCACAGTTGACATGAATACTTAATGTTTTACATTCATTTTACTGAGAAATCATAATGAGACCAACAATTTTAAGTTTTCGTTTTTACAGTGTATGGACTGGTTATGTCTACCACAGTTGCAGTTGTTAATGATAAATTAGTAACAGTGTGGCGGTCCCTGTCTAGTGTTGATGTGGTTGACCAGTTATTGTTTCTCCTATGTCCTTGAAGGTACCATCATCAGAGTGGATTTGGAGCACCTGGTTCAGGCGCTCCTAAAAGTATAAAAAACCCAGACTCAACTCGGCTCTGGTCTCTCTCTGGCATTCGCCAGCAGCAGCAGCACATTCTCTGTGTTTTGTTTCTGCTTTGTTTTCACAATATAACTTCAGTTGTCTTAAGTTAATATAATAAATTCATTTGTTTATTGCCATCTTTTGTCCTATGCCATATTTGCTATACCCTATGCCGGGTTATGACAACAGTGAAAAATATATATTGGCCCATTTAAATGTTGTTTGTAGTCGTGTTGTGGCTTTTACAGTTGTGTTATGCCCTTTGCAGTCTTGTTGTGGCTTTTAAAGTTTTGTTATGCCCTTTGCAGGTGTGCTGTTGCTTTTAAAGTTTCGTTTTTTCAGTTAGCAGTTGTGCTGTGGCTGATGTGTTTTCCTGTTTTTCTCATTTGCAAAGCCTTTTGATTTTGCAGCTTGTTCACCAAATCTTGGCTACCATTGTTAAACACATTGGAATCACGCATGGCACAACCGCGAGGGACAACACACTCTTTTATCACTGTTTGCACAATAAACAGAAACAAACAGATGAACCTACATGAAACCAAGCAGCTGGGCTGCAGTAATCTGTAGGGGTTGCCTGGTAACAGTCCAGTCCCAGTCTAGTTGCAGAACAATTTGTGTTTGGGAAGCCAAATAAATGATTAAAAAAATCACGAATCATAATCTGTTTTGATTAGTTGTATTACCGTTACCTTAATGATAGCGCGTGTTACTGTTGTATGTGAGCAATATCACATGAGAGGCCGTGTTGTTAAAACCGAGTCTCAGGTTTGGTCGTAGCTGCACGGCTGCAGGCCAAGTGGGTGAGATAATCACACAGCAGTCCCTCCGATGGAGTGGATGGCACTTGAGGCCAAGCATCCTAAATTGCATGTAGTTCTTGAATAACTTGAGACACTCTTCTTGAATGGAAAATGTGTAAAGGTTATTCCGCATTTATATTGATGTGATAAGATTCTCAGCGCTATAATTTATCTCACCCTAATGTGTAGTGGTTTTGCGAAGTACTCACAGTGGTTAGGCACACACACACACGCACACACACGCACAAACAGACGATTTTCTGTCCTGGTTACAAGGGCTTGCAAGACAACAAAATGTAAACATATTCTATTAGAAACAGGGCTAATAATTCATAAACAAATGTGTCCAATTCTGAAGCAAAATTTTCAGCTGTATTTTATCCGGCCTTCGAGTTTACAACAATAATGCATGTCCTTGATGAGCTACCATATGACTACAAGTTGAGGTTCCAGAAGGCGACATTTTTCGTTTTTTTCCAAACCATCCCCACCACACTGTAGAACAACATAGAAGTGAAAACCCAGAATCATATTTTAGAAAACTCTTAGAAAAGCCTAAAATATATATATTTTACGTCGACGTGGAACATATTTGGTTTTGTCTTGTTGTTTAGTGTATGTGCCTAATGGTGGTATGAGCATAACAAGCCTGGCGTAATTAAAATGATGGGCTTACTAGGACGATTATGACTATCGGGCTAGTAAGTGCAGGGAATGAAGCTGGCCGCATCGTGCTTGACAACCTTTTGGATCACTGTGACATATGTCACCGTAAACTTTTCGATTACGGACCGTGGCAAGAGAATAGGGGATGGCTTATCTCAGGAGCTAGAGTGGGTTTACCTGTAAACGGAAGGTAGAGACACTTGTCTAGAGACACTTCGAGTGTCGAAGTGTCTCTAGACACCACACCCTAACTGCTCCCAATGAGGTGGATGTCACCTTGCATCATTGACTCCGCCGTGGATGTGTGTAGGGCCAACGGACTGCGGGGGAAAGTGAGGCAGTCGTGGGGGGGCCCAAGGTAGAGGGGGGGCCCATGGCAATAAAGTAAAAAGAAAAAAATAATAATAATAATCATTTCGAATTATCCACCAGCCCATAGTGTTAGGAGTCGCACACGGCCACGTCTTCCCCCCCCCCGTCAAGTAAGGGATAATGCCCGACGAGGTGTCCATTATCAGGAATTAATGGACGACGTGGAGGCGTGAACCGTCCGACGCGAAGCGGAGGACGGTTGCCTCCGCGAAGTCCATTAATTCCTGATAATGGACACCTCGAAGGGCATTATCCCGCTTATACCACGGTCACTTACCAACGGTGACCAAATTAAGACCATTAATTTATATTTTCATGCGTTTTACAATCCGAATATAAAGTTTTCCACAAAACATACATTTGTTTGCCTGGTTACGCCTGAGGGTCTGACTAATACCCGGAACCACCATTACACGCCCGTTGGGTTCTCTTGCAACGGAAACGTTGTTCACTCCTCCAGTAATTAGGACGGGCCATAGCTACGACTTTAGAACGGGAGGTAGCGGGAGGTATTATAGTCCGCTCAGCTTTGTTTTGTTTCCCGTTGCTATGGTTACTACTATTTTAGAGACGATACGCCAGCTAGCGCATTAATTGAGAACGGTAAACAGACAATTTGACGGAACTACTTGTCCAGGTGTCCGTATATCAGGAGTTAATGCACACCCTGCATCCAATCAGAATCAAGTATTCCCGCAGACCGTGGTATAACAATCGTTATCGTTCTCTACCCCCCCCCCCCTCAATAATCGTTCTCTGCCCTCAACCCCCCCCCCCCCATCACCAATTCAGCGCAGGGGGCTGGTAGGGAGAATTCGGTACCTCTTGTATACAGGGCCCAGGATTTGGTGCAACGGCCCTGTGTGTATGGAAAGGTTTAAGTGGATTTGGATAAAAGCACTTAAACCTTAAGAGAGATACGTTCGTATGTCTCTCGCTTTTAATGAAAGCCTAGCAGGAAAGAGCTTTTCTCTGCCTGCTCCTTCAATTAAGAAGGACAGCACAGTAACGTCAGTTTCTCGTCCGGTCTTTATATCTACCCCCTCCTCCGCCGCAAACAATACGGATTTGGATGAGAGTGCACAGCCAAGACTGTTGGGAGAGAGAGAGTGCTGTGGGATAATGTGCAGAACGCCGGTCATTATGCTTATGAAAATAAGCGATCAGCAGAAAAATAGTCCGCCATAGACGTTGACGTCGCTTAGCAACCGGACACGCTGGGGTTGATAATTTACCGGACTACATGCAGAGTGCCAAGAAAGACACTAACAAACATCACTAATTTTCGTTTCCACATTTATGTTTTAAAAATGTCCATTTGAATAGCTTTTATGCATGATTACATGCAATTGACAGGCATTGTTGATCTTGGCAGGTATCAGTTTATTATGTTATGTTATTTTTATGAATGGCAGTGGCATGGCCACCCTACTCACTGTACCTTGCACATGTTTAAAATGAAAACATGAATGTATGAACCTGTGTATTATTTGAATATCTTAGTATTGAATGCAAAATAACAAGGTACATTTATACATGGCACTATAGGACCAGTTTAAAATAAAACAAAATTGTATGCAATATATAAGTAGGGGGTCCCCACTCCATCTCTCCATCAGTTCTGGGGTCCTTGGCCTGGAAAACATTGAAGACCCCTGACCTAAATGGAAATGGAATAGCCCCGGGAAGGAGGTTGGGCTTTTCTATGGACTAGCTAACTAGCTCCACTTGTTGCTAAATGTGGTCATTATTCTAAATACTTCATTAGGGTGTAGGATCATCATGTATTTGGCAGAAATGACGGATCATACACCTTTTTCTACGGCTAACCTTGTTGAACATCTACTAGTGCTATTTACAAATAGAAATAGTGTAAAACCCAGACAATTTCAGGTCAGCTCTAACAAAGGCTCACATCCAAGACCATTAAGCTCCTTTAGACAACTCCTTCAGTGATATTCGTCACACTAAAGGTGGAATTATTTGAAATGATGGCCATTGTAAGGATGTGATGTCATGGTGTGTCTGCTTCCTTGTCTTGTTTTGGTGTGTTTCCTGTTTCAATTTGGTATCTCTATCTTGTTTCTCCCCATGTCCAGTCAAGTTTTCCTCCTGTGTGATTACTGCTCCCTCCGCTGATGTGTTTCAGCTCTTACTCGTTGCGTACCCTGTGTGTGTTTGGTATTTAAGCCCTTGTCTTTCCTTTGTTCCTTGTCGGATCATTGTGGTTTGTGGTGAGTTGTGTCCTGTGTGTTACCTGTGTTCTTCCCGGTGTTACCCGCTTCACCTGTTTTCTCTGTGTTTTTTGTGTTAATAAATTACCCTTTACCTGAACTGTCTGCTATTGGGTCCTACCTGCCTGCCTGCCACCCGCTAACCGTGACATGTGAAGCATAGGGGAGCTCTCTGCCCCATGTATCATGATACAGTAAGTGCTTCGGTTGTTTGACCTACTTCAAGCATAAAAATAATACATAAAGCCATAAGCACCCGCCTGTTTGAAACAAGGTTGTAGCTGAATACCATGCTGAAGCTCCGGGAGGTCTCTTTTATCTCTGGCTAAGGCAGGTAAACACTTTGCTCAAGCACAAGATCACTAATGCAAGATATTGCAATGCAATTGGCTTCAGTTGCATAAACGAGCAAGCCACAAGGGCTTATTATATTAAGTTATTCAAATGATTTGAGATAGATTTTTTAATCTAACGACATTGAAGCAATGACTCAATGATAATTATATCACTGAGTTCTACCAAGCTACCTACAAGCTGTCTGATAATGGAGCAAATAATCTCTGGTTCATGTTACTGATGAACACATTCAATTAGCCAGTCCAAGGATAGCTCTTTCTAATCATGACTCACAGTTTGTGGTCGAACTGAATGTTGTCTGCTCTCGTAGTTCCAGACATTTTGGACATGGTTGGTAAAATTGGCAGCCTAGATTATTGCTGGCCCACAGCCACAGCCAGGTTTCTGAACTCATGACAAATTATGATATTCGTAGTCAATGCCGCTTGATGAATGCATAAGTGCATCTTGGTTATAACACACAAATGGTTTAGCGCTATACGCTTCCAATCCCACATGTGTAGACACTACATATTGTAGCATCTCTACAGACTGTTACACACTTACAAAACTTTGCAAGGCGTTGACTTATATTTATTCTTTTTAAACCTTGATATATTATTGGGTTTGTTTGTAATTTACTGTGTGTTTGGTTTTTTTCTTATTGCTGAAGCTTGCTGAAAAAAAAAATCTCAATTTTATACTGTATGTATAAAAAAACCTGATGTAAAAATAAATCTGGTAACAGCTGTGACAATTGTTGGAATTTGGATTTGTTTGGGATCATCATCCCAGCAGAAGGGTGGGCAGGCTTTGGATCAACTGTTATAAAGTCTTAAAAATCACAACAACCACCGCTAACAAATGACCGAAATGTCTCTTTGTAGCGAGTCTGAGTGTGACTATTTATTTTGTATCTGTATACAGAGACTCTGGAAGCTCCTAACTACTTTTAAAGTGGACTTATTAGCAGGACTGATTATAATAGCCTAATTTCTACGTAGTAGACCACCAATTGTAGTTGAAAAGGAGTTTCACTCGCTTTGACTTTCGGGTGAATGGCCCTGAGATTAGAAGAATGCTTCCTGCAATTTGACTATCATCCCTCGTTAAAACATTGCAAGAACAACAGAAATAAATGCACAGTGGACCTTTGGGTTGGCGTAGCGTCATAAAAACTCATCAAATATTATACCTCTTACTTGAATAGAGCTAGCGTGTGGCTACGTAGTTCGGTTTATATCGTTTTATCGTTTTTATCATACTATCTTTAATACCCAAGGGTATCAAACATCATTGGCAAGTTACTGTGGATATATGTCCGCCGTATTGTTTCCGGTCGTTCCTCTTGAGTACATTTTATAATTAATCACTGGTGGCTGTCTTTCTGATAAAAATTTGTAAAAGAAAATGGCTTTGGGTGGTGTCACAGACTATGATTGTTTTTAATGGTTGATTTAGATGGCTGAACAAAGACTAACGAGTTTTAGTTTAGTTTAGTTTTATTTCAGTGTTGGCATTTAATGGTATGAAGAAAAGATTCTATGATTAAAAGTTAGGTTTGAAGTGTCGGGGCAAGGCTTTATCTGGCTCATAGCACCAAATAAAACCATATCTGGCGGCTCCTTTTAATAATCAATTCGAATCAAATGCATTCACAGATTCATGTAGAAATGTATGACTGAATGGAAAATTTAAGTTAATTCTTAATGTCAGTAATCTGTTTAGTGGAATCTGGGTGTGCTCTGTAGTGGGAATCCATGACATCTTCTGTCTGAGCTCATCAGCCCAGCCACACCGCCCACTGAGAAATCAATCAATAAGAAAACAGTTTGAGAGGACTGTCTAGTTAAGAACAATGAGAATGTTGGAACACTAGTTTTACACCAAGAAAGAATAAAACCGTTGAAGCTAACACCACTAAGCCAACACCGTTTATTTAAATCACGATGGGACCTTCAAGCAAACCTTAATATTCTTGTTCTGTAGTTATATCTTTATATATATATATTAGTGCTGTCAAGCGATTAAAATATTTATTTTAATCGCCAAAAAAACAAAAAATAGATACTTTCTCGTGCTCAAGAGAAACGTTTACTTTTTTTTTTTCATGTCCCTTTACGGGTTCCGTAATATATATATATACATACAGATTATTTTTTAGTTACGCAACTAAAAAAAGAATCTGTGTGTATATATACATATATATATATATATATATATATATATATAAATATATGTACACAGATTCTTTTTTTATTTACGCTTGCTTCTGAAGAGTTCAGCGTTGAGTAATGTACCCGTTAAGTTAAACTCTGAGCAGCGTTTCTCTTCGTGTTAAGACCTTGGACACATTGCCAAGGCGAGAAGATGGTCCGTCATTGTGTTGAGTGATTGAACAGGAAGGGAATAAAGTCTTTTGAGATTCGATCGCCAACAAACTGTTATAATACAGGGTCGGGGGGGGGGGGGGGGGGGGGGGGGGTGAAGGCTTGGTTAAGCAGCCCCCCTGGCATGAGTGGACTCCATTCAGGAAACATCTTACTTTCTCATGTAATGTCTTCCCATTTCGTTTGAGGCACGTCCACCATTATGTGTCAATTATTTTGCTTGCGTCCTTTCGTCCTTTTCATTTGTTTTCATGGTGCTGAAGACCCTCTCTCCTCCAATATCTGCCTCCCACATCCCCATACACACAGGCTGACAGAGAACATATTACCCATATATTAATTTAAACTCTCTCTCTCTCTCTCTCTCTCTCTCTCTCTCTCTCTCTCTCTCTCTCTCTCTCTCTCTCTCTCTCTCTCTCTCTCTCTCCATTATTAGTGTGGAGCCTGGGCCAAATGTCTCTAAAGCCTTCAGCATCACTGGAGACTTCAGTTCAGTTTTTCTCCTCTCCTTCTCTATTCTTCCTCTCCACCCCTCTTTCTTCTCTTCTACCTCTCCTCCCCTCTCTCTCTCTCTCTCTCTCTCTCTCTCTCTCTCTCTCTCTCTCTCTCTCTCTCTCTCTCTCTCTCTCTCTCCTCCCCTCTCTCTCTCTCTCTCTCTCTCTCAGCCTTGTTTGTTATTCCAGTAGAGGAGAGCTCACTGATGTGTGGCCGTACCACCTGTACTCACCCAGTAGCCACCAGCTACCACTTTGCATAGGAATATGCAAAAGTCTGAGCTCCGGAAGAGAGCCATCCATATGACACCTTTCAAAACGAAATGAAATGCTATGATGTGCTATAAGTATAGCAGAGGTGGGATGAAATAGGATTTTGATTAGAACGTGGGAAATCCATGATAATTTGATCTACCAATTAGATGGAGTAAAAAGATGAAATAAAAATAAAAATGGATAGATATTTTAGCCATAGATAGTTAAACTGTTGATATAGATACTGTAAATACAGGTAGACATGCGTTGAATAACAAATCCAACCATTTGATTCAAATGCTAAAGAATATCGGTTTGGGCAAGCATTTATATGCTTATTATATATATTTATATATGTTTGTGCCTTAAAAGTTCGTGCCACAGTATTGAGCCATTGCTATGCAGAGAGCAGCGTCCATCTGAACCCAGTGGGAAGCAAAGAGAGACCCTGAAGCAGTATGCCCGCTGCCCTCGGAGTGCATTGATACCTCTCTGGTTTGTGAGGGCTCTGTCTGAAGCATTCATAAACAGGCCCTCCCGCCTGAGAAACCCCATCTCAGAAGCAGCGCTGCTGCAAGAAAAGGGATTCTTTCAACCCCAGCTAAACCTTGAGTAATACGGAGAATGGATTCACGACGCAGGGTTGCAGCCGATGGGGGAAACGCAAACATCGGTTATCATTCACACCCGTAGCCAGACCGCCGCTACTCAGATCGGAGCCCAGCCCACGCAGAGCATCGGGGGGAAAAAAGAAACGGGAACGCAAAGGTCAAAGTTCAGCAGCACATAATCACAACGGGACATGGGCGGACATGGAACTGAACTTTAAAGAACAGCGTGCCGTGGAAGGCAACTTAGTATCAGGAATATAGATAGTCTTTAGCCTTGTTTTTCAACCTGTGGTACAAAGTTGCATTCATAGAAAAGAATAACATAGATAATGAATGCATTAATATATGAATATCGTTCAGTGATTATAGTTTTGCCATGGCCTTTGCTCAAGACACTGCTTGTGTATTTATACAAAAGTTCCTGATGACAATTTAATCAACACCCAAACCAAAATGTTTGGAACCATCGGACTACAATACTTTCTGAAACACAAAAATATAGCGAGAGAGGACCTCCAGAATAACTTTTGTTTAACAGAGACATCAATGAAGATCTACTGCTGCTATCTTAATCATCTTGAGTCTGAGTTGGAGATCAGTCATCATTAGCTGTGCACACACCGGCCACACGTTGTCACAGTCTGACTCTTTCTTTCTTGGTTACCTTGTGGGTTTGTTATGTTTGTCCCTCTGTCGTAGTCGTTCCCTTGTAGTGAGACTTTTCTAGGCCCGTTTGTACAGTATCGACTGGTGGAACCACAGGGGCTGAAGGACTGAAATGCACGACTCCGAGGCAAAAGTTTGGAAAACAACAATAGTCAACTACTTTAGCAGTGGTGTATATTTGAGCTCTTTTTGTTTTCCTAAGCACTACTTTGTATTTGTATTGTATTATTTCCAGAGTCTTCCATCGTGCTCTGCTGTAACAAAGGGATTTCCCCTCCGGGGGATCAATAAAGTGTTATTTTATCTTAATGGTCTTTACTTGTAGAAAAGAGGGTCGGTACACAAATTATCAATCAGGTGATGAAGCACAAAAAGGTGAGGGACCCTTCTTTCCCATTAAACAATTAACATGACGGCAAGCGGTTCGCATTCGTGCGATAGTGAAGTTGAATTTTTTATCGAAAGAATCCCTTGTTGGTCACTGCGTGGGTTTTCCTTGATCACTGGAGAAGGCAGGGCTGCACACGGAGTCTGGACCTCTTTAGAATATTTTGTTTTAATTTTCTAATGAATGAAGACGACCGCATGCAAGAATAAGTTCACGTCTGAGTGTAGGCTACAAACGGGATTAACTATTTACAAGTGCAAAAACGCCAACATACTCTTTATTTTGCTTTTTTTGGCTCGAACAGAGTGAAACACAGACACACAAACACAGACACACACACAAACACACACACATTTAAGGAGTTTTTCACCCACTCCGTATCCAGCTTGTTCCACGCTTAAAGCACCCGGGCTAGTATGCGGCGAGCTGGGGCTCTCATGTTCCCCCCTGCGGTGTATTCCTTGTCCGCAACCCCTGCCATCCAGTTGTTGACCCCCTTTTAAAATGACTACATATTAACGCCTGGGCCACAGCCCTGAATGTTTTCAATTGCTAGCGCACTCCTGCCTTTGTGTTAAGAGAGAAGCCGTAGGGGGGTTCATTCTACAACGCAGAATGAACTGAGGGCTCCACAGAATACAGCTCTTTTTAAACGGAACCTCAAAACCCATCTCTTTAAAAGAGCATTTAGCTAAACTTTCTTTGAGGTTCCCCCTTTTTAATAGTTTTTTGGTATTTTTTTCTCTGAAGCACTTTGAGATTCTTGAATATAAAGTGCATTATAAATAAAATGTATTATTATTATTATTATTACAACATCTCTTCACAACGTCTGCCACTCTTCCCATCCATTAGCAGGGCTTATAATCGAAATCTGCCTGCTCCTTTTCATGGACGCTTTGTTGATGATCTACTAAGTACTCTGAGGTGTGCTGTTTACCACATGCCTTCAAAGAGCCGTGGCTGAATCATCAGCTTTTGTTTGCGGGTTTCTTTCTTTCTTTCTTTCTTTCTTTCTTTCTTTCTTTCTTTCTTTCTTTCTTTCTTTCTTTCTTTCTTTCTTTACCTGAAGAAGAAGACAATATACAGGGTAGGGGTTCCCGGCAGTGAAGGTAAATTGGCCTCTTTCAAGTCATTTGGGATAGAATTGGCAAGGTGAATGGCTTAATGCATATAACTACTGTACCCTGATTACGACCTACACCACCATTCTGTAGCTGCAGCCATCTGTGGACCAATTCCACGAGTTGAACTAAAATGCTGACATACAGCTAAGGGGATTAAATAAAAAATAAATAAGTCAACTCGTGCTCCTACCTAAAAGGTTTATCTGAGCAGGCGCCCATTTAGTTATTATGGTGTTTTTGATTTTATAACATGCTCGTCACACATCTGCCTCTGCTGTGCCTGAGGCAAACAACACAGCCCTCCAGCCTTGAGTGTGTCAAATGTTGTGCAGCACTGGCTTTAAAAGATGTAATGGGGATCTGTTGAACAGTTTGAAGTAGTGACGGAAAGCTACTTCATCAAGGGAAAAAGGGGGAAAAAAATATTTCTGCCTCTGAAATGTCTGCTTTGTTATGGATATGCACTTTAATTTCTGCAAATGCAACCCAATTTGGGCATTTTTCCTTCGGTCGAAAACGTCTAATCAGTAGTATATGGTGTTAGGGTAGTAGTGTAGGTTTCTTTAAAGAGCCCATGCCATTAAAATCACATTTTTCCTGTTGTTTGTTAAATAACATAGGTCTGAATAAGTTTGTGAGCTGTGGTAAGTTTGAAATCTATGCAGTTTGTCTGCTGAATGCAATAGGCAATGAAAGGAAAAAGGCAGAAGAAATGAGCCAATCTGGATAAGGTGACACTGTGACGTAGCGTTGTCAAACTATTATTCATGGCCCTGCCCACTTGGTTGGTTCGTAACCACCCACAAGAATTCTGAAGGAGTCGTGATTGAGCTAGTGCTAAATGCTAATACGTGTATGGTAGTTGCTTAATTCGTAGTAACAGGCTAGTTACAGAATTTTGAATGCAATGGCAGAACGACATCGAAGTACATGAACTGCGACATGCTGCCTGCCGCCGGTTGCCGCGAGGCACCACCGCCGCGAAGCACCACCGCCCGGCAGCGGGCAGCTGGGCGGTGGTGCCTTGCGCCGGCAGCAGGAAGTAGGCAGCGCGCGGTTCTGTCTACTACAGATTGATGTGGAAGTGGAAGAACCAGAGACGTCGGAGAACCCGACGAAGTCCTTTGGGATTCATTATATCGTCTGGACGTGCACACAGCTTTTGGCCGTGATAATATGTATTATTTGATATAGATATCTATGTATTATATGATATTATTTATATATAGAGCTCCAGGACTGTAACGCAAGTGTTGTACACTTCCTTGTTATTTGGATAACCGTTCTGCTCAGGGCCACACCCCCAACCCCCTCCTTGACCTGCCTTGACACGCCCACCGTAACCAGAGCGCATTGTACTGTGGCTACAAGCTGCTCAGGGACACACCCCCACCCCCCTCCTTGACCTGCCTTGACACGCCCACCGAAACAGCGCGTTTGGGGGAAGCTCAATGTGCGACAGGTTCGGAGTGGCTGTAACTCTGCACCACGGCTGAATTTCGGGGACGTCTTTGAATACTGTGTTTGTGGCCCACTAATACCAATATTAAAGCATCCATAAATAGCATGGCATGGGATCTTTAAATAATGACAGATCAGTTGGAATATGTTATCGGCCTTCGGTCCACAAAGAGCTTTTACCTCAAGCCATAATACAGATTAATATCCCTGCATGTGTAAATGTAACTGTGGAAAACACCATTTTTAAAACACACACCCTGTTACCGTACGTATGTATACAGATAGGGCGTTTTCATTTAATATCATAAAAGTCAGAAACTCAGAAAATGATTTTTCTAAACCTGTTTGCTATAGCTTTCACTCACGTTACGTAGGCAAGGAAAGGCAAGGCAAGGCAACTTTATTTATGTAGCACTTTTCATACACAAGGCAGACTCAAAGTGCTTCACATAAATAAAATAATAGATAAGTAAAAGAAAAACATATGCAAAGACAATGGGTAAAATAGAAAAAGGCATTTTAGAAAGTGCAATGTATTTAAGATTTAGCAGAAAGCTATAGCAAACATAAAAGTCTTCAGTCTTGTTTTAAAGGTGCTCAGAGTTGGGGCAAGTCTTAAATCCTCTGGGAGTTTATTCCAGCTATTTGTTGCATAGTAACTAAATCCTGCTTTCCCATGTTTTGTGTTTACTCTGGGGATAATTAACAGATTGGTCTCAGAGGATCTTAGTGGTCTAGAAGGCTGATGTAGTGGAAGCATATCAGTTAAATATTTTGGGCCTAAACCATGTAGGGATTTATAGATTAGCAACATGATTTTAAAATCAATTCTCTGACCTGGGTTACTTTAAGCCTTTCCGTTTTAGAACCAAATACAATTATCTCTGTTTTGTCCTCATTTAGTTGACGTACACATACAATCACACACACTCAATCGGGATGGAGGGGGGGAGAGAGGGGGGGGGTAGGTTTACATCCCAGTTCCTGGCATCTGAGTTTGGCATTGCTGTATGAGAAGTTACCAGCTGAACTAAGCCCTGTTGCTCCCGGTTCTGTTCCCGTTGGTTGTTTGCTGTGCCGGGGGAGTAGACCTGCACGCGCCGCGGGACTGAGCGCACACAGAGCTTTTCATAGAAACAAGATGAGCTGCAAATGCAAACTAATTGCAGGGATTTTTTTTAATGCGCGTCGACTCTCTTGCGACGCAGACGAGCCAAGCCCACATTGTTGTTAATGTGTGGTGATGTGAGCTGAGCTCACTGTTCTCTTTGCGAGAGCCCGTGCGTCAACAACCTTGGAGGCAGAGGAGAGCTTTTCAACTTTTAATCAAGGCTCCATCTAGATTCTTTGGGATTATTACTCTTTTGAAGCTTCTCTAGCAATGTAACCGCAACTATTACATGAATAACACGTTTTGGTCTTTACCTCTGCAAATAAATGCTCAAGATGACGTTCCTATCGTCTCATTAAATCTAAATGTTATACTTTATTAAATAATATTTTGCAATACAGAGGATACGGGGTATTGCTAGAGTAGCCTAACCCATACGATAAGTACAAATGGGTAAAATATACTATGTCTGCAATGGTCTAACTAAATCTGTTTTAATCTGTGTGTCTGGCGGATTTAAACAAAATCTGTTTCAACTAAACGCCTTGTTTAGTTAAATGGAACAAAGATTCAATCAGCTAAAACATTTGATTATCTATGGAGGCTGGGTTTTCAGATTTTTTAGATGAGATGGAGAGACGAGAGGGGGAGGATAGGGAGAAGGAGCCAGGGAGGAATGGCGGAGGGTTGGAATGGCCTTAATATCTTTTTAGTTATATTGTTCTCTTTCTACCTTTGCTTCGAAAATGATGGACCTCAAGGACATTCGATGGTTAAACACTTGCGCCTTCAAACAGGAGGAGCTTTCACAAACTAAAATTGTCTCTGATAAAATGGTAGATAAATATAAATGTTACAGGGCCGAGTACGGGACAAGGACCAGTAAATAGACCAGCAAACCACCATTGCAATTACCGGGTCCTTCCAATGCTGGAACACAATCAGTTTCAACCAGTTTTATAATAATAATAATAATAATACATTTAATTTAGAGGCGCCTTTCAAGACACCCAAGGTCACCTTACATAGCATATAGTCATCATACATTTTTTAAAAAACAAGACATTGTGGAAAAAAATAAAATAGATAAATAAATAAACATAAGCAATAAGAAATAAAAAAAACAAAAACAAGACAAAACAAAACAAAGAAAAAAAAACAATCAAAACAGTGATCAGTTAGACGTTGTGTGCGAGTTTGAACAGGTGAGTTTTGAGTTGTGACTTGAAGGTTGTAATGGTGTCTGACTGTTTTATGTGTGGGGGGAGGGAGTTCCAGAGCCTGGGTGCTGAACAGCTGAATGACCGGGCACCCATTGAAGTGAGTCGTGATGTGGGTATGAATGGGGTTTCGTGAACTCGAGCGTATGTTTGTTTATCAATGGTCTTAAATAACAGGGAAATACTTGATTTCAGTCAAATAAAGTACCACAGGTAAGACGGATTCATTGCCTTTACCATACACCCACATGAGGCCCATCCTGAGCCAGGAGAAAGGACCCTGCAGCGGTGTTGAGGAAGTCCTTATCCCACAGCTATTAAACGGCTCTTTTCAATGCCGTCTAATGCTCCGTTCACTTGCATGGGCCTTCAAAACTTCCGACATGAATGACCTTTTGATAATTCACCGATGCTTAGCATTTAATTACACAGTCTTTGCCGTCTTACGTATCACTCCGCAAGTTGTCCGGTAACTTAATAATAATCAACCCCAGTGTACTCGGTTGCTTAGCGACGTCAACGTCTTTGGCAGACTTTTTTCTCTGCTGATCAACACTACGAATGGTAACTGTAAAAAAAAACACTGTGTGAAGATATTGTTTCGTCTTGGCAAGGAGCCGTGTCATAAGCGTTTATACATTATCCCTTACCTAACACACTGCCCAGCCAAGGCTCAGAGGACAATTCCTCGTGTGCCACTGACAGAGTTTCATCTCTATACTCGCTCATTGTTTCCATCCTCTGTCAACCGGAGGCACAGGAAAATATAAATCAACTCATACGGTTAACTGTCAAATTATCCCTCTGCTGGCTCAATTGTTTGTTGGGTCGATCTGTCAGGGCCAGACGAACAGAAGGGATACGACGCCAAACACACACACACAAAAGTAAGGGAGGATTCAATAAAGGTAAACAAACCACAAACAAGCATGGTAAACAAAAACTCCAACACCGGAATTACAAGCCCTGACAAAAGCGTACGACCACATCGATCTGACAAGGGAACAAGGGAACTGGTTTAGCCTGGGAGAGGCTAATGGGGAACGGAGTGAATTGCGGGAGACCGACTAAGACGGTTGGACGAGGGGAATGGAGTGAATGCTGGGCAGATGGGAGTGAGTGGCAGGAACTGGAGAGCAAGGAAAAAAGTCTGAGGGCATCTGGTGGGGAATAGTAACTCTGCTGAATTAACATTGGCTGAACGAATGGCAGCCAAAGAAAGGACCAGAGGATGGAGGCAAAACTGGTCCTTGAATTAATCCAGCACTTGATGGCCTCACACTCTTGTTAAGCGACCTTGAGTATTCTGAAAGGCGCTATATAAAATATTGTTTTATTATTATTTTTGGCCAACGCAGCAATTTGGGCCCGCTCTGCCTGAGGAGAAGGCACGTTATGCTTTATAACCTCTTAAACGCTGAACCACTCCTCGCGTGTGTCTTCCATTTACAAGGTGAGTGCACACAGAGCTTTGAATTGAAACAAAAATAATTAACGCTTCCAGAATCAAACTGCCCCGCAAGGGGGGCAAAGTAGATCCTTGAGTGAACACCGGAATGAATGAATCCACCATTCAAGGTAATTGCAGTTTTTAAATATGACTTCACGTCGCTGCAAAAGAAACACTGGTAACCCTGGGCTCACATATGCATATTCCCTTGCCACTCGGTACTATGGCATCCCTTTAGCTTAATGCAGGTTTGTGTGTGTGTGTGCGTGTGCGTGTGCGTGTGTGTGTGTGTGTGTGTGTGTGTGTGTGTGTGTGTGTGTGTGTGTGTGTGTGTGTGTGTGTGTGTGTGTGCGTCAGTGTGTCATTGCCACTGCAGGCAAAATCTGTGTGGAATAATGTAGATACTGAAGTATCAGTGCTGAAGTGTTTAAAAAAGGCTGTAGTGACTCATCATTGAGAATCAATCACAAGGTCGCAGTATCAAAAGCTTTTACAATTCTTGGGCAAAATATTAGTTTTCATGCATCTTTTATTGCTCAAGTTTGATTTGTGGCGTTAAGTCAGATGGAACGGAAAACCCCGGGAACCAGAATCAACTATTAAAGATGTATTTTGTCAATGAATTATTTGTTTGGGATATCTTCTGACCGCTTTTCTGCCGACCGATTTATATAATTTACATCGATTTATTAGTGTTTCCTGCAGTCACTCACAGGTGAGGCTGAAATCAATCAAAGCATATTATATCGGAGCAACCCCACAAATTAAGTGTGTGCGGGCATACACACAGATTGATTGTTCTTTTATCAAATATCCGTAAATGATTGAAACATCACCTATGATAACCCATCCGTCATCTCCAACGTCATAAATAAATGCAGAGTCGTGTTGTTCCTTCGACAGTGTGAGACAACGAGCAGAATTAGTTGCGTTAGTTAGAAACACATCCTTCACCATCAGCTGGAGAGTTAGAGGGCAGGAATCGCTTCCATGCATCACTGCCATGTATTAGTCGTTGAGATTATCAGACCCTAAGGCGCGGACACAATAGCCCTCGGAAGATGTCGTCAAGGGACCGTGCCTCCTACCCCCCTGTGGCGACAGTGGTCTGGGTGTAACATCCCCAATCACATAACTTGCTGAAATTTGCTTGATTGCATGAGAAGATCAGTTGACATCAAAGTATTTAATTTATTCCAGTGCGCCACTGTGTATCACAAGGCCATTCTGGTCGATAACGCTCAAGAGGAAAAACCTCACATTGTAAACCATGAACAAGAATTAACAAGAAAAATAAAAATTTGATGAGGCCATGCAATAAAAACAACACGCAGTCCGCTCGTACGTTAAAACGGAACAACAAAAATGCATTCATCCGATGGTGCGTTCGTACTGATGATTCTGACCTCCCCTCCCGTAGAGAACGTGATTTCTGCATGTTGAAAAGCTTATCCTCGAATGGTTAACATTTTTAACAACGCAAACCCCAAGAAGGACCAAGGAGCGCAGAACATGTTTGTTTAAAGTGCATCCGGAGCAGCGAGCACACTGTGGTCAGCCCGGCTAATTACCCATAATAACTGGGACCGCAGCGAGCACTGTGCTCCTGCGAAGCCTCTTTGAGTCCCCCCCGCTATTATATTTCTGCGAAACATATTTTCCATCTCCACTGCTCTAATTTGCCAGTGAATCATCCCTAAACCGTCCGTTTCGTCGTATCCGATCGCGGCGTGTGACCCTTTTCGTGTTGTTTCTGGGTTCAATGCAGCAGAGTCGCACACACAGTCCTCTGAATGTAATTGTGACTTTTAAATTGGAGGGTTGTGTGTGTCTCTACAAAACACCATTCTCCTCACATCACACCTCTCAACCGCCACTCTCAATCTTGCGTTGCAATGGAAAGGTGAAGGAAAAAAAATGATTCTGAATTTAATTTAACAATTAAGTTAACATTAAGTTACAAATATCTATTTCTGACATGGGGCCTAGTAAGCAATTTGGGAACAAATCAAACTGGGTTGTGAGGAATCCAACAAAGAGCATGGCCCCGCTGAGTCTATGGGATTAACCAACAGATAAGAAAGTCATGAGTGAGTGTGTGTGTGTGTGTGTGTGTGTGTGTGTGTGTGTGTGTGTGTGTGTGTGTGTGTGTGTGTGTGTGTGTGTGTGTGTGTGTGTGTGTGTGTGTGTGTGTGTGTGCCATACCCCAGCCCCCCCCCCCCCCATTTACGTGTAGACCACATTCACCCTGATTCAAACCTGGTTACACAAACCCACAAAAAAAAAATTGTCTTTGTTCATAAAAATGTGAATGAGTTAATGTTACATCGTCATCCCAGCAGCGGAACTGCGTCTCCTATTCTGCTTCTGTTTCTTTTTTTTCACAATTTAGCACATATCACATACATACTCCTGACCACATCCATACGACATCACACAAAACAGCAAGGACACAACAGTTAAATGCGTTCACAGGACAGAGAAGAGAAAAAAAGTAATTAAAAAAACGAAATAACTAAATAAAATAAAATAAAATAAATGAAATAATAATTCCTACACTGCCCTAGTCTGTGGGTTATCCATTATTCAATTTTGGTTTGTATTTTTTATAATCGCTATATAATTCAGTACTAAGGACCATGTGGATATGAATTCCTGAATTCTTGAATGCCATTTACTTGTAATTTCTTCAATAGGCAACAAATCTATTATCTGCTCCAGCCATTGACCCATAGTGGGTCCTGACTGGGAAATCCATGCAGCTAATATAATTTTTTTGCAAAATAGGAAAGCATTGTAAACACACATTTCTTTGTGTAGGGAAATTTTTTTTAACATCATAGTTTAACAAATATAGCATAGGACATAGCTCCAAAGTACAATTACACATATCTTGAATTGCTTTATGAATCTTTTCCCAAAAGGAGTAAACGGCTTTACAATACCAAAATAGATGCATAAATGTTCCCAATTCAGTTACACATTTGCTACACATAGGAGAGTTTGTATCATCAAACGTATTAAGCTTCACTGGAGTTATGTTGTATTTATACAGAAATTAGAAATTAGAATCTTCAGCAAACATGTCCGAAAAAGTTTTCAGACTATAAAGTGACCAAATTCGAAAGTCTGTTTGAGAGAGAGTTAATAAATAAATAAATTTAGCGAGTATACTCATTTTAATGGCATTGATTTTCCCAATGAGAGACAGTGGGAGAGCAGAGCAGTGGGAGAGTTTCTTTTTGCATGTCTCCAACAAAGGGTTATAGTTCTCCTTAAATAGTTGGTCCAAGGCGGGTGTCACTTGTACTCCAAGATATTTAAAGCCGTATACTGACCAAGAGATGGGTAGGGATGGGAATTGATAAGAATTTCACGATTCCGATTCCGATTCCGATTCTGCTTATCGATCCGATTCCTTATCGATTTTCTTATCGATTCTCATTGGGTGAGAAAATAAGTATAAATGTGTTTGTTTGCATTACATCTCTTTAATATCTGATCAGAAGTGCTTCTAGTATTAGGAAATTGTACATTTTCAAATCAATTGATCTAGACGAAAAGATATATGTTTCGCTTTTTAAGCCCAAATGCCATCATTATGTGCCATCCAACTAAAAACACAGACTGAAAACAGCCAAGTAAGAGCTTGTGCCTTTTGGAATTCTAACAGTGCTCATTTGCATTCAACTTGTAACAAAATTAAACTGACATAAACAAAATGAAGCATTGATTAGACAGAGATTTATTAGATGGGCCTACCTAATAAACCGTTGAAACACACAAGACCGGAAACCATAGCAATGCCGGTAAACAAACCCCGAGAAGCCCAATCCCTATGAGAGCTCCCCACGCTACGGCCATCCGGAGGCGACAGAGCTGTTGGCCGTGATATTATATATACAATTATAATATAGTATATAATATATTATATACTATTATATATAGAGCTCCGGGAGTCGCAAACTGCAACAATCACTTTCTCCTCCATTCCGCGGTTCACCCGGACTGCACTGCACTGAGTTTGACGGCTGAACGCGGATTGGCTGTTACGTTACACATGTCACTCAGTTATCACGCTGTTGAACGCTGATTGGCTGTCATCCCGACAAAAACTTGTCATCGGTTTTCTCCGCGAAAAACTCGTCCTTATACGCGTCTCTACGTTCACTTTGTATGGGATCTTGTCGCCCCGTCGCGTTTGGTGTGAACGCACAATGCGATTCTTCCTCGGCGGCGACATGTTTGCTGCGTTCTGAACCAAATCAAAGCAGCGTGTGTGTGACGTCACGACGCATTTGCCGCGACCGGAACCGATAAGCGGAATCGTTAAGCAGGCTTGCTAACGATTCCAAGGAATCGGTTGACTCGGAACCGGTTCTGAACAAGAACCGGTTCTCGATTCCCATCCCTAGAGATGGGGCATTCTTTCTTAATGTTATCTTCAGTTGAAATGTTAAAAGGGCAAGCAATTGATTTTTGTAAGTTAACCTTCTACGCTGAAATCTTAGAAAATATTTGGATATCTGCCAAAACATGACCCAAAGTTGACACAGGTTCAGTTATAAATAATAAAGTATCGTCGGCATAGAGTGTCACTTTGTGGTGTTGTGTGCCTGCAGTCACGCCCTTAATTAAAGCATTAGTTCAGATCATCTCAGCAAACGGTTCTAGTGCAATAACAAATAATATGGGGGAAAGAGGGCAGCCTTGCCTGGTACCTCTTCCTAATTGCATTGGGGGAGATTCCACATTATTAGTGCAAACAGTTGCGTTTGGAGATTCATATATTGCTTTAATCCATTTGATGAAATTGTAGCCTAACTTAAATTAATTTAGTACTATAAAAAGAAAATCCCATTCTAAGCGATCAAACGCCTTCTCAGCATCAAGCGATATTAATAATGAGGGTGTTTTCTTCTGATTCCAATCGGACGAGTGGCGACCTTTAATGAATCCAGTTTGATCAAATTTTATCAGTTTAGGGAGAACTAATTCTAATCTCTTCGATAGCAGTTTTGTAATAATTTCATAGTCACAATTAAGCAGACATATAGGCCTATATGAGGCACAACACAGGGGGTCTTTACCTTCTTTCAATATAACAGAGATTCTAGATGTTTTCATAGAAACAGGATGAGTGTTATTGCTAGAGAAGTCGTTAACCATTAACCGTCTGGGCCTGGAGAAGTATTTCCTGGCAATGATTTAATTGTAGAAAATACCTCTTCCTCAGACAAGTTCTTATTGATGATTTGTTGATCTGAGGCTGTGACCTGAGGTAGATCCAATCGGTCTAAAAAGGATGTTGCCTCAGTGATTGAGATATTTTCTGATTTATATAAACCACGATCAAAATTAAAGAAATGTTTATTTATTCCTAGTGGGTCTTCAAATATTCATTTTGTTGCGTTCTTTGAAGAAAGTAGTCCAATCCGCTTTTAACTGACTTTATTTCTCAAAGTATTTCGGTTTGTTTACTATGAAGCAAAAGGAGGGGAATTGTATTGAGCAACCAGCTGGCCAATACCTCTAACCCGCAAGTCTGGACTACCGGTTGTTTCTGCCCTTGTTTGCTTCCGGACCTGCTTAAATACCTAGTAGGCGTGGCCTATGTGACGCATTAGCCTCGGCTTCCCCACCTGTCTAAAGGTGCTGCCTTCTGTGGATGGAGTAGCTATTGCAGCCTTCAGTTAGGTCCTGCTCCCCTTGTGGCTATGTACAGTATTTACGGCTTATATTTTTGGTTCTGCTTCCTAGTTGCTATGTGAGGGTAATACAGCTTGTGTGTTTGATTTCTGCTTCCTAGAGGATATGTGGGGGCAGCTTATGTTCTTAAAATACGCAACAATTTTATATTAGATTATTTTTAGAGGGGAGGATGAAGAGGAGAAGGAGGACGATGTGTATTTTGATCAGCCAGTATAAACCTAAGGTCCTCCCCTTCCACTCATCCTTCGATCGCTGTCCTCGTCCTTCCTTGAGCTGGGGGGCTTAGCCATCGACCGATAGGATAGAACGTCCTACCAGTGTGTTAGCACACAGGGAGGACTGCACAGCAGTAACATGTCCCCACAACAGAAATCTCATTCGCTACCGTCGCGGGCTGGAGCTCCATTTCCCGAGTGTCGGTCCTAAGATGCTATAGGAAGGAGCTGTAGGTATAGAATCCCAAGGGAATCAGATGCAATGCTTTCCCTTTGATACGGTCGTATATATATATACATATATATATACATATATATATATATATATATATATATATATATATATGTATACATATATTATCTATGCTCTAAAGATATCATGCAAACCATGATCTTTTTGCCACATGTGCTGACGGAAACGTCTCATGCCATCTCTCCCAATCTCTATCTCCCCCATCCCTAACTCCCCCTATCTCTCTCTCCCCCATCTCTCCCCCCCCTCTCTCTCCCTCATCTCTACCACCCATCTCTCTCTCCCCAGCTCTCTCTCCCCCCATCTCTCCCTCCCCATCACATCATCTCCCCCAGCAGGTTCTATAGCTGTGGGTTGGCATGAACTTTACGAATGGCAGGCTTTTGCTGCTGATGCACCCGTTTACATTCATTACAGTGCAGGGAGTGAACACATCTGTGCGCTGTCTCACTTAGATCTCTCTCTCTCACTCTCTCTCTCTCTCTCTCTCCCTCTCTGTCGTCTCTCTTTCTCTCTCTCCCTCTCTCTCTCTCTCTCTCTCTCTCTCCCCCTCTCTCTCTCTCTCTCTCTCTCTCTCTCTCTCTCTCTCTCTCTCTCTCTCTCTCCCTCTCTCCCCCTCTCTCTCTCTCTCTCTCTCTCTCTCTCTCTCTCTCTCTCTCTCTCTCTCTCTCTCTCTCTCTCTCTGCCGTCTCTCTCCTCTCTCTTGCACATGGGTTAAGTGTTACCCCATGTGCAAGTAAGTAAATACCCATGGTGGTAGTTGGTATTGATCGGCTATGGTTGAGGATTAATTGACGGAAAGTAACGTTGTTACTCCTCCTCCTCCTCCTCCTCCTCCTCCTCCTCCTCCTCCTCCTCCAATACGCTTCAAAAAGCGAGCAAACTAATGGGAAGACGGAGTGCGAATATTCGCTTTGTTTTGGTCGTTACAGCTGGACTAAAGGCTATGCCATTCTTCCCTTCTCATACTAGCAGGGGTGACGATAGACTACTAATATCTCACCAGGCAGAGAAACACGGCATGTTTGATTAGTTTAGCTACGAAACACTTCTGTAGCACCTTCTTTTCACTCCATGTGGGTCCATATATAAAGCGCACAAAGTAAGTCAACAGGTTTTTTTGTTTGTTCATGTGTGTGTCAGTGTGTTTGCCGATGTTGTTGCATGAAACCAATGCTCCACAGCTCCGAGGAAGTCACGGCCGACCAAACATTTGGACTCCCAGTCAGCCTCAATGATCCACAACACAGGGGGGTCGATGAGTCGGGGGTGTAGGAAGTGTTTTTTTTAAACGTCAGTTGGCTGACGTAGTCGAAAACTATCGACGTCATATCGACGGCCCGAAACCTGTGCTGTGCAAAGAGAAGCCTGGCTTATGGTTAATAAGTAAGTAGGCCTACCATACAAACTCACCTGCTTCGATTTCTGGCGTTGTTTGGCCAGTATATCTCTGGACCGCTGTCCTATTTGACAAATAGTGGTCATTACATTACTTTCACTCTACAAATCAGTCTCTACAGGAACTGACATCACAACTAGGTCACCACGGAGCCAAGGACACGTTGGAGTGAGCTAGAGACCTGGGGTCTCTATGACACTACTGAGTGAGCGAAAGGTCCCTTTTACATGAAAGAAGGCCTCCAGGACATATTTCTATGTAATATTCCGGGACCTCTAGCCCGAAAGAAAGTGCCTTATACAGCACGATCAATTGCGGCATTGAAACGCTTTTGGAAATCAAAGGCAAGAGAGGGAAAGGAACAAACTAGTAACCTGACCGTTAGACCATTCCACCAGGGGGGGCAGTTTGGGCGCTCTGTGGAAACATCAGTCTCTGCCAAAAGAGCGTTACTATCCCCCAAACCCCCTAACCCACTGACCCCCCCCCCCCACCAGTCGGGGGTCAGAAAGGTCACCTGTTGGCATGGGGGTCCCAGTCTGGCCCAAAAGTTACACAACTCGATTTAAAAAATGAAAGTTCTGACATGGGGCCTAGAAAGCAATTTGAAGCAAATCAAACTCGGGTTGTGAGGAACCAGCCAATAAGCTTGGCCCCCCTGAGTATATGAGATTAACTAACAGAAAAGATATGCAAGTCTTTATTATGTGTGTGTGTTTGTGTGTGGGTGAGTGTTTGTGTGTGTGTTTGTGTTTGTGTGTATATAGCAGTGTGTGTGTGTGTGTGTTTGTGTGTGTTTGTGATGTGTTTTTCGTGGGACCCAGGGGAACGTGTGTATGATTTTGGCATTCTAGCCAGCTTGTATGAAAGGGGCGTGGGCTCTGGCATTAATAGAGACGGTAGGCATATCGGTGGCGGTTTCAAGTTCCTGATTTAGAGTTGAATGGAGATAGAAACTTGTCCAGAAGCCAGTTTATTAGTTTAATATTTTTGGTCAAAAGGGTACGATTGCCCAAATAAGATTTAGGTCCGATTTACGATAAATGCTGCTGTGCACTCTGTCGATTTATATCAAAGAGACCAGACGTCTCTGTCTGCCTTCTGTGAAGTGGTACTTCTGTGCACCCCTGGATGGGGTGTTTGTATCACATCCTATTCCTGGGACCCCCATGTTGATACATTTCTTTTGAAAATGTTTTTAATCTGCCTTTTACCTTATTAATGTAATTCACTCTTCAAAAATCTTTTAAAACGGAATTCAGTTTTCATGATTATCTTGTTAAACAAAATGTATCTATAAAGTGAACCTTCAGAGTTTTTTTTTTCGGTGGAAGCAGAGGGCACATAAGTATGAGTTGTTCCAAAAAATAACGTTGGCCTAGTCCATCCCCAAGAAGAAGAAGAAGAAGAAATGTCCTCCGTGGGTCACTCAAAACTCAAAGCTTTTATTTAAATAAACTTTAGTTAAGTGAAAAAACACTAAACATAAGAGCTCACAACGCCGACGACTACACAACGCAATGACATTGGTTCAAACAACATGCAAGCTGTGTTGTTTAAGGGGGCGCAGCGTCCATATTGTAGCGTCCATCTCACGTCGTACTGGTGTGCGTGCAAAGGCTGAGGGCTCTTTAAGAGTTTTGTGTGTTTGTGTTAGGGGATTGTGGTGCTTTAATTGATTGATGATTCATTATTGGGTTCTATGACTGACTGACGATGTATGAACATGACAAACAATATTGTTCCAATGTATATGCTGAGCTGGATGTGTGTAGAAGTGTGTCAAAGTAAAAGCCCTCTCCTGGGGGTCATGCGGGGTACGGGATGTAGGTTTGACAGGAGATCACCCTCTGGCTCGAGTTCATTAGTCACAGAGCATAGCTCGCCGCACTCTCAATCACCGGCAACGATAGAAAATGGTGCATTAACAAACAACCTGAACATCAGACGCATTCTCTGAATGAAGTTAATGAAAAAATAATGCCAATGTGGACAAAAAAGTGTGATCAAAACATCTTTTTATGACAAAACTATCTTGAAATGTTGCATTTCATATTGAGAATAATAATGATGTTCCTTTGACTAGGAAATGCGGGGAGTTGTAGGCCTACCAGTAATGCTCACATGATTTGTTTTGGGTGATAGTGACTAATGACATATTTGGTCGTTTACGTTTGAGATAACGTTGAAAATATGGAATGCCATTATATATATATATATATATATATATGTATTTGATAAAGTCACGATTATGGGAGAACATCTAATTCTAAAAAGCAGAAAACAACCTGTCTGGTCATTTAAGTTGGAGATAACGTTGAAAAATGTTATCCCGTGTGATACAAATGTAAATCAGGAACTTGAAACCATCTCTGGGTTCATTGACTGAGGTTGGAAATTAGCCTACGGCTATAATCCTGTATATTTACATTTTGATTTTTAAAAAAAAATTCATAAAAAAAATCTAAATCAACGAAAGAAATATGCATTTGATTAAGTCATGATTATTGGATACCATGTAATTCCAGAAAGCAGAAACCACATAAATATTCTCTCCTCATCTTCCTCCTCCTCCTCCTCCTCCTCCTCCTCCTCCTCCTCCTCCTCCTCCTCCATGTCCTCCTACTCCTCCTCCATCACGACTATACCTTGGAGGAAATCTGTGTGTTTATTCACCAAGTCATTATTCATTCACCCAGGGGATGTGTCCTGCCCTTCCTGAAGTGTGTTCTGGTAAACCACATCAACACAAACAAGTAACAAAAACGAGCAGCAAGAATGATCTTCCCTGAACCACCCACAGATATGGATTGTTTGAACCACGGTCAAAATGGCTCAAATTTGTAGGTTGGATGGAGAGCTAAAAAAAAATCTCTAGCCCCTGCTTTCAATCTTTACCATAAGATGTTCTTTATTTTTATGCTCATTTTCCATTTAAAAGATGTATGGGAAAAACCTAGGGCGCTGGAATTGCTGCCACAATTCTTAAAAAAAACAATAACGTTTTTAGACAGATAGATGGATAGACAGACTTCCAGCAGGCTTGGCCCCTGACTGGCCAATCACAGCCGTCGATCTGATAAGGGGAGGGGTTTGATACGATGACTGTACTGAACATCTCCCCATGGGAGCGCTGTGGAGCTATTTTCAGGATCAACCAAGATGGCCGCTGATATGTCACACCTGTCACACCTTTTGTCGTTGTTTGTTGTTCTGCTTGTTTGTAGTTCTACCAGTTCATGCCAGTTCTACCAGTTCGTCCAGAGGCAATTTGGTCAGCACCGGTCGAGTACGCGCCTTGGAAATCGAAAATTCTGAGACGTTCCATACTAATATTTGCATTTTGCAAATTGGTCCGCTGGCTAGTAACAAGCTCTATGACATCCATACTATAATTGTGTGTGTATGTGTGCGTGTGTGTGTGCGTTTGCGTGTGCGTGTGTGTGGGTGTGTGTAATGAATGTACTTGAAAGTACTAATGCATTCATGCATGATAATACAAAATCAATTCAAGAGATGGGAAAAGCCAATCAAATCCATGCAGCCTGATTCATTTATTGTAGTTTTTCCTGATGAATGTAGAGATGTTCCGGCCACTTGTTGCAAGTCAAGTGGTCTTGGACACACAATAACCAGAGTAGATAGATGAGCTGTCAAACCAGAATAACTCATAAAGCAATATCGAAACACTGCCATCTCCTTCAAAGGACATGTGTGTTCTGTTAGGAATACAAATGACCTCAAAACCACGATTCTTCATCCTTAAAAAATCAAGAAAACACGTTTTGTCTCCTATTTTTAAAAAACATAGACATTTTTGAATCAGGTCTAGTACAGCTCACATTACAATACAAATAATCCACTGCAGCGAAAAAGATGCAGTTGTTGACTTTTATCAAGCAAATCAGGAAGGTAGCCGGTAGCAATGAGGTGCCCTGTCAGACCAAATGAAAAAATCTTTGCTTTCATTTCAGCAGAGGAACCAAACACTACAATGCGAGACTAGTAATGGGAACTCTTTAGAGCTATTCGTGTAGTTCTGGCTTCGACTTATCTTTCTTTCATCATGGAAGAAGATGGACTTCTAAACCATGCTTATGCATTCCATAAAATGTGTGTGTGTGTTTGTGTGCGTGCATACGTGCCTGTGTGCATGTCTCATTGCATTAACTTCCATGGTGAGTAAGGATTCCGTTGTGCTTGCATAAGTTTTCATGGCCAGTAAGAATTAGGTTGCGTTTCCTGTGTGAAAACTGATTTGATTACACGTTAAAAAATGTGCCATTTTGTCTGAAACGCAATGCATTCGCTCCGTCATAATGCCCTGACATTTTGAAGAAATGGAACACATGAAAGTGAATTGAAAAAAGTGTGGAAAAAAATAGATTGCCTTTATATATATATATATATATATATATATATATATATATATATATATATATATAGGCACACAAACAAATAGTAATCAATACCTAAACATGTCGGAATGAGCGGCCTAACATTTAACTTTCTTCCATGTTTTGGTGTGTACATTACACAGTAGTGTTATGTTTCACCTTACAAATGTTTTAGTCTTGCGGGTAGAAGCCTCTCTGCCTGTTCCCCACCTCGTCTGACCTCCCGAGGGACTGGAGCACGGCTTGGGGCTCGATGCTCGATGGTCGACCACATTGGTGCGTGGGCGTTTTGCCTTCAGAGACATTTGTTTGGTTATCAACAAGTAATGGCATTCGCCCTCTGACAACAGGGAGCATTGTGTTGTCCGGCCCCTTGCTTAGAGCGGCCAGGAGTTCCTGAAGGTCTGTTTGTCAAGGCTGTAGGCTATCTTCAGTAATACTCAATCTCATAAAAAAATACATCAACAAATAGGGAAATGTACTCATCGACCCTCAGAGTTATTCATTATAACCAATAAAGAGGATCATAATCCATATTGATTCATACAGCTGTGTGTTCTGATGTGTTTTTATGGGTAAACACCGGTAACCCACCGAGGCCATTATGATTGACCTATCAACCTGAATAAACGATTAATATTTTAAATATAACCTTTTAATGACATATTTGGCTCGGTTTCTGCTTCAGGATGCTCTTTACAATGATTTGTTGCTATGGCTACGAACAGAAAACGGGCTCTCGCACTTATGAGTCTCTTCCGACCTCTGGTGGACGTGCGGCGAGACGTCAAACTACCTCATTGTTTTGATCCTTTGATTTTTGGCACATATCTAGTTGCTACGAAGTTTTAACAAATATACTGAATCAATACTATTTCGATTTTTACAACCAACAGGATTCCTGAGTTAAGGTGTACTATATCCAATATCGTTTATTCTTTCAACGTTTAACATACACATTTCGATATAAACCACTATATAAATGTGTGTTTACTAATTTGAACACAATGATTTCTGAATTCGTATTCATGAAATGATTATTAATATTATATAAAGAGTATAAAGAAGGCTGAGAGCGGCAAAGATACCGCACGGCGATTGGTCCGTTGTTGTCCCTCTCCTTTAGTTGTCCGACCGGAAACAGGACGAGCGTCGCTCCAGGGATCCTACACATCCATCGCAGAGTAGACACCTTCGGTACTTCCCATTGAATTGACCCACTCTCGTCCCACCGTAATACGCGGGTGTAGAGTCGAGCCTCCCTTTGCAGTAACGCGTTGATGCACCTGTTGCTATGCTGATGATTTAGTGGTCCTGTCCTTTGTTGTTTTTTGTAAAAGAAGAAGGTAAGGTGTTTGTAAACAGGACGGCTAGTTAGCCTGCTAGCTCTGTATAGCCACCTGATACTGATGGCGAGTGCTGGCAATGACATTATTTACGTTTTATTACGACATGAGGGTGGTACTTTCTAAATTATTCTGCTGATATACTGTGATAATCTTAATCCATTAATACAATTTAAAAGTTTTTGGGATAAACAAACGGAACGCTATGCATTACTCGGACACACTACACTCCATCCGTATTCTGGTACCTTTGATGACAGACTTTGTGTCAGTCCTGCAGTACGATCACAAATATTCTCTTTAGATGTCTTAATCCATGTGGGCAGCGATCAAGTACGGTCACCTGATCCTGTTGGATGCTAAGAAGACATAACCACTGACTCTCCCATCCCGTCCACAGCCATGTCTTACCACCAGGGCCGTGGCGGTTCTCGTCCGGGCTTACCCCCGGGTCAGCACGGGTCCCAACCGAACTACCGACCCAGCAACCTCCGACCCCTGCCTCCCCACACCCCCCCGTCGTCTTACCACTACAGCCCTCAAACCCATCCCAACGCCGGTTACCAAGGCAACAGCGGCGGAGGCTTCATGCCGCCGCCGCCGATGCCGCACTCCGACTTCATGTCGTACCCGCCGCCCGGGACGAACATGTCTCCCGGCGCCCTGGGTCCGGGCTCCATGCGCCCGCCCTTCCCCAAGCCCCCCGTCCGGCAGGGGGGGTTCCCGGAGCCTCCGCCCAACTTCCCGCCGCCGCCGCTGCCGTCTCTCGCCAACCCCTCGGCCGGCCCCGGGGCCCAGCCGTCGGCCCATAACCCCTACGCCTACATGATGCCCCCGGGCATGCCCCCGCCGGCGCCCCACCCCCCCATGCCGCCCGCCATGCCCGCGCAGCCCGGCGGCTACCAGCAGGCGCCGTACTCGGTGGGCTACCACCAGCACCACCACCAGCAACCCCCGCCGTTCCCGCCGCCGACGTTCAGTCCCGGGTACTCCCCTGGCGGAGGGGCCGGCGCCGGGGGGCCGGGCCCGGGCCCCGGCTGGTTCAAACCAGACCCCGGCTTCAGACCAGGGGGCCAGTACAAGTACGAGAAGCCGCCGGACTGCACCCCGCATCGCCACGACGACCAGCCCAACCGGCAGAAGAGCTACGGGTACGGCGGCGGTGGTGGCGGCGGCGGCGGGGACCGAGGCAAGACGGAGTTCAGCGCGGAGCGGAAGGAGAGGAGTCCCGACCGGCGGGGGAGGCCGGAGGCCGCCGGTCGATACCGGTCCGACTACGACCGCGGTCGGACCCCGCCCAGACACCGGAGCAGGGAACGCGGCCGCTACTCTGACAGCAGCTCGTGAGTCCGCACACCCGCACGTGGAAGATGTCCCACCTCCCTCCCATTTCGTCGTCATTCATCTTCTTTCAGTTGCATCAATGTTATTATATTGCAATGCGTTGTCATGCATTTTTGGAGTGGAGGTCTTTATTTGGATGCGTTTTCACTATAAGGGGGTTTGAAATGTGAATCGGACACTGTGTGTGTGTGTGTGTGTGTGTGTGTGTGTGTGTGTGTGTGTGTGTGTGTGTGTGTGTGTGTGTGTGTGTGTGTGTGTGTGTGTGTGTGTGTGTGTGTGTGTGTGTGTGTGTGTGTGTTCCCTCCCAGGGAAAGGCATCGACACAGAGACAGCCGCAGGTCCCCGTCTCCTGACAGACAGAGGAAACGGCAGCGAAGGTGACTGTACATTCTCATGTTTGATTCTCGCTCCCTTCAAAGCTTAAGCAGGCAGGGCAAGTTGTTCTAGCCAAGTGGCAAGACCAAAGGTTCTAGATTTGATTTCCCAATGTATAGCATAACCTAAAGTCATCCTTGAGCAAATATCTGTCTCTTAAAAATCTGTATTTACTGTAAGGCACTTATTGTATGTTTTACGTCCTTAAAAAAATAGTACTGAGCATTGTGTAGCATCTTATCCTATCAATCTTTTTTGTATTCGGGGAATGGGTTAACCTAGTCATTCTAAGTGCTGGGCCCTTTGTTGCATGAACATCCTTTCTGTGCTGACAGTGATATATTGTTGTTTCTCTTTCTTCTGACAAGTGTACTTATTGTAAGTCGCTTCGGATAAAAGCGTCTGCTAAAGGCCATAAAACTAAATGTAAATATTCAGTCTAACCTTAAGTCATCCTTGAGCAAATACCTGTCTCTTAACAACCTGTATCTGTATTCAATATGAGTCGCTTCGGATCAAAGTGCTTGCCTCCATACTAAAGTGTTTGTGTCTCTCCTGCCTCTCAGCCGCTCCAACAGCAGGGAGAAGAAGAGGAGCCGGTGGGAGGGGGAGGGGGGGCGGCGGGAGGGGGAGGGGGGCCGGCGGTCCGAGAGCTCCGGGCCCGGCCGGGAGAGGAGCAGCTTCTCCTCCGCCCGGAGCAGGGACAGCGAGGACTCGTACGCCGAGCGCGACCGGGAGCGAGACCGCGAGAGGGAGCGGGAGAGAGACAAGGAGCGGGAGAGAGAGAGGGAGAGGGAGCGGGAGCGAGAGAGCAGTCAGAGGGAGAAGGGGGAGGAGGTGAAGGACGAGGAGGAGCTGCTGAAACCGGCCTGGATCCGCTGCACCCACGCCGAGAACTACTACTCCAACGACCCCATGGACCAAGTGGTATTTACGACCGAAACGACACCAACACGCACTTCCAACACAGCACCAAGACTTACTTCCTTTTGATGTGCTGTTAAACTTCAGTGGGGGCATTTGGTTTCTAAAGTAACACAGTGAAGTTAAGAGTATATGTGTCGGGTTGATTAAGGCCATTTGGGGGTAATGCTAGGTCCATCTGCTAGCTAACTTGTTGCATAGATTTGTTTGCATACAACGGCAAGGACAGTGTAGTGTCTGGTGTTCTCTTTGAAGCACGAAACAAACTATTCCTTGATGAAACATTTAATAATGTATTCAAACTCAAAGTTTGGTGTCTCATGAATTGGTTCAACCTAATTTGTAGTGTATTGTAAAACTAGGACAAGGACCACTACTGCTTTGATCATTCAAAGACTATTTACTGTGCAACACAGTTACATCAACATCACAGGCTCTCGCTATAGAGCTTATTTTCACGGTCCATTCTGTGTTATTTAATAGAGGTCAAAGAATTATTCAAATCCTTTTTTTTTAGCGATAACATTTACATGAGTTATTTTTGTGCGTAATTGCCCTTTTATTTATTTAGAGATGGGAACTTTGTTTGGTCTGGTGTGCGTTTCCAGGGGGACTCCACAGTGGTCGGCACCAGCAAGCTGCGGGCTCTGTACGAGCGCTTCGAGGAGGAGCTGATCCAGAGGCAGGAGAGGGCCAAGGCGGCGCGGCCCAAATGGGAACCCCCCCAGACGAAACTGGACGAGGAGCCGGGGTGTCCAGGAGGTAGGGGACCGCAGACAGCCCTGAGCCTGATCACGGCTTAAGACACAAAGCTTAAGACACAAAGCTTAAGACACAAAGCTGAAGGCATGGCCTTTCTAATTAAAACAGTCTCATCACTTTCAATGATCAACGTTCAGACAGACATGATTTTGGCAAGACACACACACACGGACGCATACACACTAACACATATATGCATACATATCGACACACACACACACGCATACACACACCAGTGCTGCCACTCACTCACTCACTCACTCACTCACTCACTCACTCACTCACTCACTCACTCACTCACTCACTCACTCACTCACTCACTCACTCACTCACTCACTCACTCACTCACTCACTCACTCACTCACTCACTCACTCACTCGGCTCACTTGGTTAATTACCGGTCATTTAATTGTGTAGGTATAATGCAATAAACTTTCTCATACACGGTCCTGCAAAATATTTCCATCAGACACGGTACATCTCATCAATGCGTGTTGTCCCCTCCGTCCACCCGCTCAGACGAGAGCAGCAGCGACACAGAGTGCGAGTCGGACGGCGAGGGCAGCAGCTGCTCCAGCAGCTCGGACTCCGACGTGTTCGACGTCATCGCCGAGATCAAGAGGAAGAAGGCTCACCCCGACCGGCTGCACGAGGAGCTGTGGTACAACGACCCCGGGCAGGTCAGTCAGGGGGGGGGGGGGGGGGTACAACGACCCCGGGCAGGTCAGTCAGGGGGGGTACAACGACCCCGGGCAGGTCAGTCAGGGGGGTACAACGACCCGGGCAGGTCAGTCAGGGGGGGGGGGTACAACGACCCCGGACAGGTCAGTCAGGGGGGGGGGGGTACAACGACCCCGGACAGGTCAGTCAGGGGGGGGGGGGGTACAACGACCAGGGACAGGTCAGTCGGGGGGGGGGGGGGGTGGGGGGGGGGGGGTGGGGGGGGGGGGGGGGGGGGGGGGGGGGGGGGGGGGGGGGGGGGGGGGGGCAACGACCCTGGACAGGTCAGTCACGGGGGGGGGGGGGGGGGACAACGACCCTGGACAGGTCAGTCGGGGGGGGGGGGGGGGGGGGGCGCACTCTTTTCTCTCCTGTTTCACCCTCTCACTTTGTTGTTGTTGTCGGGGTGCAATGGCTCTCATTGCACATAATTTTCTTCCACATTTGCGCACTCAAATAACTTAAAACAACTACAATGTTGTTATTTATTTATTGATATAATATTGCAGTATCGATCTAGCTCACTACGATGTCCCAACTATGACCAGTAGCTCATGACAGCTGCCAAGCTAATGCGTGCATTAAAAAAGCTACAACGACTTTCAACACGATTATAGATATTTATGCTTAACAATTATTTGCCGAAGGCTCCTTGCATGGTGTCCCCACTATTCACGGAGCCTGAGGTGTATAATTGTTTTAGTATATACCACACGTTAACACTCCGAAAATAACACTTTTTGCCGGGCTTTATTTGTTTTTATTAGCGTGACGAGACGACATTTTGCGACGAAAACAACACCCCGAGTTAGAGATCTCAATCATGGGATATGCTCAAATCCCGAGATAGCGAACCAATCAAATTGGGCCATCCTCACGAGGTTCAGGTGTAGCATATACTAAATATATATATATATATATATAGGCAAGATCGATTTTCCCTGGCAGTGGTGGTAGAGAAAACCAATCCCTTACAGATGACAGATCCAATTAGAATTATATTACAGATTTATGTCGTCAAGCACTTAAAAAATGTATTCAATGGGTTAAGATCCTGGAGTTGGATTTTTAACATATTAAATATGTATTACAATATTAAATGCATACTATATCAAATATCACAACATTATAAAAACACTATTCCGTCGTCTTGATCACATGATTTGACTTTAACCAATCGGCAAGCTGCTTGGAAAAAAAACAGCTTTTTTTTTTTATAAGAAGCTGATGTCAGACTCCTTAGTTGATTCTCAGATAATTAATAATTGCTCAAACATTCAAACGTCAGAAGCTTCATCCCTCCTAGTGTGCAGAGAGTTAGATACGCCCTCTCTACATCCCAGTGTACACTCCGGTGGATCGTAAGTAAAAGCAATACTCAAATAATTGAATAAGACACTCTATCAGTTGAGTGTGGGCAGCACAGGGATCGTTGCCAGCGGAGCGTGTACGTGTGAGCGTGCACGTGCCCTGCAGTAACATTAATTGCCACAGTGCTGGCACGGCCATGTCGAATCGTTAAACAATAGAGCGAGAACGCACTCGGATGACGAGAGAATCTACAGTTCAGCAGTTCAGCGCGTGTGTGTGGTTGAACGCTTTCAGGATGTGTTCGTCTCCTCGCCGTTGTGTTCACTTCACCGCCGTTGTGTTTTAGGTCAACATTTGAATGGGTAAAGTCAACCTTGATTTATGAGCGTAATTAGTTGTACACATCGTTTAAGCATGATAATTAGTGTTTGATGTCATTCTCCCAAGG
Organism: Gadus chalcogrammus; assembly: GCF_026213295.1. Lineage (NCBI taxonomy): Eukaryota > Metazoa > Chordata > Actinopteri > Gadiformes > Gadidae > Gadus > Gadus chalcogrammus. The sequence goes on along the minus strand of NC_079434.1, from coordinate 20,388,840 downwards.
TGACACAATGCAAAACAACTCAATGTGTGAGTTACAAAGCCACAAAAACAAAACAGATTTTATCTCGTCGTCGTCAGCTTCGGTTTGCCGACCCAAACCCAGAAATATTCGCGCCTCCACCTACCTCCCTCTGCGATGCCCTGTTATCTAGTGCAGTTCATTAAAAACAAACCGCCCAGATCGCTTCGAAGACTACAGCCCCTATTCCCCACAAAGTTTACTGTTGACCTAGTCTTCTCTCTGTCCCTACCCCCTGTTGAGACACACTGGCTTTTAGACTAACTAGTGCCCACAAGATCACAAGCAACAAAGACACGATAATGCGTTTTTGTTTCTGTTTCATACCGAGTTAATGATATAACGGGGGACTCGGGGAAAGAGAGAGCGAGCGAGTGAGTAATCGAGTGAGCTGTTCCCTTTTGTTTTATTAAACTTTTCCTTTTTTTTTTATCTAGTCGAGGAAAGGAAGCGAGAGAATGATTAAGCGAGACGGAAAATAAATATCCGCCGTCCGTCGTTCTGGCCGGCGCCCCGATGCGTACTTACCAGTCACCTCCCTGGCTCGGCTGTCTCCACACAGTGTCAGCCCTATCGGGGCCCATCCCCGGGCCTCGTCTCACCCCTCCCCCCTTCTGTCTGGAGGCCCTGACGGCCGGTCCTCCTAAAGACCGCTGGAGCGACGAGGCAGAGGAATCCTCTTATTAAGCCCGCGATGGGGACACGCGGTGGGGGGTAATAGGATGTGGCAGCTGGTGTCATGTGTGGTTAGAAGACTAAAGATAAAAAATCCCCAATCGCCTCGTTACCGAGAGAATGTGTTGCATAATGTCCTAACCCTCCATCTTCTGCCGTTAAGGTACAAACACTGTGCAGCCTGCCTATCTAGTGTGAGCACACTTAGCTGCGTTCTTACTAGCTTCTAATTAATAATACTTTTATTCGAATAATTTGTACACCCCCAATATGTATAACTAATAAGTATAACTCCACATTAAATGTGACCATCCATATTCTATCATGTTCCGATAGTCTATCCAGACTCCTCAGAGGAATCATACGCGTGTATATGTGCATTCATCTTCTTCCTAATTAAACGCAAAGCCTTTTTGATCTCTTGGTGTTGATCTCTTGGTGTGTGTGTGTGTGTGTGTGTGTGTGTGTGTGTGTGTGTGTGTGTGTGTGTGTGTGTGTGTGTGTGTGTGTGTGTGTGTGTGTGTGTGTGTGTGTGTGTGTGTGTGTGTGTGTGTGTGTGTGTGTGTCCCTCTCATCGTGTGTCTGTGTGCCTGTGTGTGTGTGTGTCTGTGTGTGTGTCTCTAAGTCTGTGTGTGTCTTGTGGTGTGTGTGTGTGTCTCTCGGTTTGCGTCTCTCAGTGTGTGTGTCTCTCAGTGTGTGTGTGTGTGTGTCTCTCTCAGTGTGTGTCTCTCTCTCAGCGTGCGTGCGTCTTTGCGCGCGTGATCTCCAGCCCTGAGCGGTGTCTGATTCCGCTCCGTGCGTGTGTGTGTGTGTGTGTCCGTGCAGATGAACGATGGGCCTCTGTGTAAGTGCAGCGCCAGGGCCAGACGCACCGGGATCCGCCACAGCATCTACCCCGGGGAGGAGGTATGATTATACCATGAATAAATCAATCCACCCACTTCCTCGTCCCTCCCGACCTTCAAGAAGCGGCCGCGGTGGGGGGGGGCGAGGCCAAGGTCGCACGCCGTCGCTCGGCCGCGTGTTATCCGTTACAGGAGTCGCTCTTCCTTTAAGCGGCGCTCAATGCCGCCGCGGGGCCCGCGGGGAGGTCGGGGGCCACGGGGGAGCACTTGGAGGCGCAGTAGACGCTGCGTGCCAGGTTAAATGCGGGTGCGTGTTGTGTGTTTTGTATCAGTGCGTCCGCGGGCCCGTCCTCTGGAGACGGCCGCTAATGACGTTGTGAGGACGAATGGGGAATTAAAACGGCCGTGTTGTTGGGCAGGGTAGATGAAGGTGTAATCGATAACATTTGATGTGTTTTGTTTTGTATGATGTTATTGGAGAGTGTGTGTGTGTGTGTGTGTGTGTGTGTGTGTGTGAACAAACACACACACGGACTGAAAGCTTTTTTAACGTTTGATTTGAGTGTACTAAAGGATTTGGCCAGTTTGTGAAGACCCCAGGTTATTGGTTGATATTATCTCTGTCCAGATGTAAACCAGCCAATGGTTTCTGTTCAACTCGCCACTCCCGGTGTTGGCGCGGACTGGGCGTTCTGGGCGGACTGGGCAGTTGGCGAGCCTTTGACTTCCATTCTATTCCAAACGAGTGATTAGCAGCTCCCATCGCGCCATCTTGGTTTATCTAACCGTTTTAAGCCAATGCAAACTGCCCCGGCGAGGTCGTTTTATCCAATAGTGCCAACATCCCAACAAATCCACAAGTTAAGATTCAGTGTGTAAACATCACTGCGCATGCAGTAAGTGCAGATAACCATTTCAACAGGTCGAGATGGGTTAGGGTAGGGGGTGCTTTTCTAACTGATTGGTACGCATCCGCATTCACTTCAAATTCAGTGCTAGGTTCCTGTTTGTACGAACGTACAGAGAACGAGCCTGTAAACTGTACATACATTTTACATTTCTCCCAACTGAGCCAGCCGATGGCAACCTGCAGGTCGGGGCCATAAGAAATGGCCCGCTCTATTCCTAAATACTCATGACCTGGATTTAACGTTCAAGACTTCTCACCTCACAGTCACTGCCTCTCCGTCTGTGAGCGTGTGCAGTGGCGTGTAAACACAGAATGCTTATGTGTTCAAATCAGGTTAACTAAGTAACCCTCCTACACTTGCCCTAGCGACTTATTGAAATGTCGCTCTGGGTTCAGAACTATCAAACTGTCTGAAACGCTGGAGTTGTCCTCACACAGAATTCCCACTGCGCGCCCCAGTCTCTTGAGTCTGTCAGCATGCGCAGTGGCATGTGAAGACAGAATCCCCACTTGTGGATTTGTGTGTGCGTGTGTGTGCGCGCTATTGGAGAAAGCTTCCTAGCCAGGGCAGTTTTTATGCTCTAACCTGGGTTGGATAGAGCAGAGATATACATATAGATATGGTAGCTGCCAGTAATTAATAAGAAATATAATGGATGGCAAACTGCCAAGTTTCAGAACGTGCCAGAGGTGGCGAGCTCAACAAAAAGCATGGCTGATTTACTTCTCCAAATAGACAATGATATCCACCAATAACCTGCGGTCACATCAAATCTTTTAAGTGCTTCTGTCTTGTATATAATACATTCATCATTTCCCTCAGCCTGCGAAGACATGTCGGCTAATGAACAACAATTCTGGGAAGCTGTACCACTACAGGATCACTGTGTCTCCGCCCACCAACTTCCTGGTACCGCCTCCGGCTCTTGTTTGACCTTTGACCCCAGGAACCCATGGTGCACTGTTGACAACATTAATCCCAAAATATATTCCTGTGATACAATGATCCCTGATCTTATTATCATATTTTAGGTATAGAAAAGTAGGGATAACTGTACAAGTAGAATCCAATGTTCAAATGGCATCACATTATAGACACTTTATATATATTTTTTTAATTGTTTCAGTATTATTTATTTATTTTTTAAGTCACTATTATGGCCTTGGTAAGTTGGAAACTACTTTTATTTAGAAATTATACATTAAACACAATGCACAATAATGAAAACAATATTTCACTAAATTGTTGTGAATCCAAAAAGTGGAAGCGGTTTGTCACCGTGGATGGTTTGTGTTCCTATCCGCGTCCCCTCACACTCCATCTCTTCCCCTCCAGACCGACCGGCCCACTGTGATCGAGTACGACGACCACGAGTACCTGTTTGAGGGCTTCTCCCTCTTCTCCCACACTCCTCTGACCAGCGTAAGCCCCCCCTCTCTCTCTCCACCCCGTCCACTTCGTCCCCGAAGCCAACCCGACCTCCCCAAAAACAAATCAAACCCTGGAACACGTCCTTCTCATATTCCCCCCCCCCCCCCCCCCCCCACTCGCCACAGTCACACCCACGCTCAGCCGTTGTCAGTTTGGTTATTTGCCCGTGGATTACATTCCTCACGTCGGACACATCGACACCATTAATCATTCAGAGAGGGTCTTTGTCAAGATCCTTGTACTTGACCATCCCCACCCCCCCCCCCCCCCATCCCTATCCCCCCCACTCACCCAATTATCACCACAGCCCCGACCGGCCCAACTCCGGCCAATAAACAACAGCCGTTTTTCTTCCAACTGACTTCTGTAGCCGGGCAGAGTTCTTTGTTGCCAAGACAAAGTCTGTCTCTGTCTCTCTGTCTCTCTGTGTCTCTGTCTCTGTCTCTCTGTCTCTCTCTCGCTCTCTCGCTCTCTCGCTCTCTCGCGCTCTCGCTCTCGCTCTCTCTCTCTCTCTCTCTCTCTCTGCGACCTTGTACCAAGGTCCTTCTGTCTGCCAGGCTTTTAAAGGCCCATCAGTGAGTGTCAAGACATTAAAGAGTGCTACAGTTAAACATTACCACCCCCTGCCTTCTTGCTCCCTTTCCAGATCTTGTGTGTGTGTGCGCATTGGCAGCATAGTTGGTGTGTTAGCGTTGGAGTGCCGGTGTTGGCATTAGAGAGTGCGATAGATGTGTCTCTGCGTATTAGTCTTTGAGTGTGTCAGGGTCCAAGTGTGTGTATCTTTAGCAACTTGTTGTGTAGTATCGTGTGAGTTAGTGTGTTGGCATCGGGGTTTTTCTGTGTGTCTGTGTTGGCGCCCGAGTGTGCGTGTGGTTTTGTGTGTAAGTACGTTTCACAGTGTGTATGTTAGTGTCCGAGTGTGTATCCGATTGTGTGTGTGTGTATGTTAGTCCGAGTGTGTTTGTGCGTGTTAAGTCCTGTGTTTAAGTGTGTGTGTCTGTGCCAACCTGCGTCCGCCGCCTCTGCAATTGACTCCCGGTCTGAATAATGAATTATTCAGCCGGCGCGTTCGGTCAAGAGCCTGTCCCCGGCTTGAGAGGGAGTCGGAGGATTAGGCCCAGATTTAAACCGGCTAATTTAAAAACAGCCCTTAGTTAGCGAGCGGTATAAACGCGGGGCTCTTCGGCGCGGATTAGCATCCCTCGGAGCGCGCCGCTATTAGCCCGTGCGCTAGTTAGCCGCGGGGACGGCCGGGCGCTCACACACACACGAGACGCGCGGCTCCCAGGTTAAGCTCCTAAAACGGACCCTTGTTCCCCGACAACAAAGAGCATGTAACTAGGGGGGGCTTAGACACTGAAGAGACGGCTTATCTGTTTAAAGGAGATTCAAGTCGCTTAATGTGCAGAGGAGGGCCTGTGTCCGGTGTGTGTGTGTGTGTGTGTGACAGAGGGTGTGTGTGTGACAGTGTGTGTGTGTCAGTGGGTGGAGTGTGTGTGTGACAGTGGGTGTTTGTGGGTATATGTATGTGTGACAGTGGGTGTGTGTGCGACACTGTGCGTGTATGTGACAGTGGGTGTTTGTGTGTGTGTGTGTCTATGTTTGTGTGACAGTGGGATGTGTGCCTGCGGATTTGCGTCCAGCAGCACTACTTTGAGCTTGCCAATTTTCACTGTTGCTCATACTGTCTGTTCTCACTGTATGAGTAACTGTACATATGAACCCCCCCCCCCCCTCTGTGTGTGTGGGAGTGTGTTTGTGTGTGTGTGTGTGTGTGTGTGTGTGTGTGTGTGTGTGTGTGTTTGAGTATATGTTTGTGTGTGTGTGTGTCAGAGAGAAAATCCACAAGCCTTGCCAAAGCCGTACCTCGGCTCAACTCTTTGCTTGGGATTCGGAGACAAAATAAAAGAGGATTTCTCTTTTCTTCTGTTCTTTTTTTACCTCCTTAATGAGTTTCCTTGAAAAGCTGTAACCTCTACCTATCGCCACGGTAACGAACCGTTCTCTCTCTTCTCCCCCTCCAGATCCCATTGTGTCGTGTGATCCGCTTCAACATAGATTACACCATTCACTTCATAGAAGAGATGACGCCAGAGGTCAGTAACCCCCCCACCCCACCGAAAAATCCCTCTCTCTTCCTTATCGTTTCACCCTCTTTTCTTCTATGTCGCTCTCCCTCTCTGAGCGTCTCTCTCACTCTCTCTCTCTCTCTCTCTCTCTCTCTCTCTCTCTCTCTCTCTCTCTCTCTCTCTCTCTCTCTCTCTCTCTCTCTCTCTCTCTCTCTCTCTCTCTCTCTCTCTCTCTCTCTCTCTCTCTCTCTCTCTCTCTCTCTCTCTCTCTCTCTCTCTCTCTCTCTCTCTCTTTCCCCCCCCCCCCCCCTCCCTCCCCTTTTGTCTCTCTCCCTTTCTTGTCCTTTTTGTGTTTTTTATCTTAAGCGGCTACGCCGGCGCTCGGCTGAGCCGCACGGAAACCTCGACGACGTTCTAAGGTGGATGAAGGTGTTACTCCGGTGGGGGGTGGGGGGGGGGGCTGCGCTGCGCTGCTATCTAACAAACCCCTCCTGAAGCTGAAAGGGTGGAGTTAAGCTGATTGAAGTCTTTATGTGGGACTCGCGGCGGGTGGATTTCGGGCGCCGGGGTCGTCCCGTAATCGACGCCTTCTCCTCCAAAGCGGCGGCTCTTTCAACCGCCATTTTGTATTCATGAACCCCGCCGGGGATCGATTTCCCATCCTACGTCCGTTGCCGTGGCGGCGAGTGTCACCCTCCCGCTCGGATAACCTTTGACCCCGCCCCCCCCCCCACTCTCGAAGGAACGTGAGCGTGGGATTAAGTCGGGACGTGGGGGAATTAAGAATTGGCCATAAGAATTGTTACGTGATATGATTATAATAATAAGACGTCTTCATATCAACTTATGAAACATATTTTTCGTATTAGTTATTCATTTGAATGTGAGAAATGGAACAGCTTGTGGCGGTACGCACCTCAGCGTCCCTCGCCTTCTGGAGCACAGAAAGAAATTCTGCAGTGATATACTTTTATTAATGCCGTTGAGTTTTATTAGTATCATGTCTTGGTGTGTTTGTGTGTTGCCTGCTGCCTGCTTCCTTGCCACCTGTTGCCTGAACCCGGGTCGTTCCCGTATCCCAGAACTACTGCGTCCAGGGGCTGGAGCTCTTTGCCTCCTACCTCTTCCAGGATGTCCTGGAGCTGTACGACTGGAACCTGACAGGTACTGCGCTGCTGACAGGAGCAGGTACCGCCCAGTGTACCGGGGAGGCGTCTGGCTCAGGAGGTGGAGCGGGTCGGCTGCTAACCGGAAGGTTGCTGGTTCGATCCCCGGCTCCTCCTAGCTAGAGGGTCGAGGTGGCCCTGAGCGCCTCGACCCTCCCTCACCCTGACTGCTCCTGACGATGAATTGCAATGAAGCTGGGAGTGATTTTACGTTTTATCAATTTTGCGGTCCGACGAAATGTTTACCTTTTTTAAATGTTTTACCTTTTCAATGCAGCGGTTTGCATATATTGACGAATTGGAGACAATTGTCAACATTGAAAAGCGATTTCAATGTTGCGAGCGATCATTTTTTCTGATGTGCTAAATCATTTGGCATATTGGCGCTATTGGCAAGGGGAAGATTCCAGCAATGGCGTGGCTTTAGCATAGCATAACGTCAGCGCTAACGTTCTCGTTGGCCCTCCCCTCCCAAGGCCCCGACTGGGACAACCTGGATCCTGGCTGCCAGAAGTTCCACTTCATGCCCCGCTTCGTGCGCTTCCTCCCGGGTAAGGACGCTGCGTCTCCCCTCTCTTCCTCCCTCCCCTCTCCTCCCCAACCCTCCCTACAATGCTTTATCAACACCCTGCCGATTGCTTAATCCACAATCATATGATGCTAGCTGCCAGGAACCGCACATCGGCACATGACAACGGGGGAGACAGAATTTGATTTTTAACCTTTTTATAAACGTGTATTATTTTAAATCTGATCCCAGAAGTGTTAGCGTGTTAATTGGTCGCTGGTTCTATAAGAGGTCAGGTGGGAGAATGGGCCAATAATGTAATCATTAGCCCGCTGTGTTGAACAAGAGGGATCGCTACGGACTCCGGTGAGGAGTATCTCTTCAAAGTGTTAAGTAAACACTTTCATTCAGATCACCTCAAGGACAGACGCCGCTATCTCCCGGCACACCGGTCTGGTTAATGGCTGCCTCTGATTGGTCTCAAATTAGTGTCAGGTGGCGGGGCCCCCTCACAGCGAGCTGTGTTAAGTGTGGGGTTCCGTCTAGCGTGAAAGCGCTTGGTTATTTTGACTCCCTGCCTCCAGCGGTCACTAGCATCCCCGCTGGCGTACCCTCGCCCACGGAGAGAGGTAAAATGAAGAAACGAAACAAACACTTTATTGATGGCCCGTCATCTCCCCCCCGATTCAGTGTATTGCGTACATGGTGTGCTGCCAGATTCACACCTAATCATAACAATGCAGACATGCACAGGAATCGCAGGCTTCCCTGCATGCATGTATGAGCTCTGTCTTAATGTGCCACCTAGAGATTGATGCACATTTGGCAGAAGTACAAACTATTTCTGAGAATTGACACAAAGCTGGGATTCAGAGGGCGGGATTCCGGTCTTGTGGTAATGGGATTCTCATATACTCACCCGGATTTGTATGAGGATTTATGGAGCATCATCTCCTTGCATGGCTAACCCCCTGATGTTGTTACCGTGATTCGCCATGACTCTGCTGTCGGTTGCAGTTCGTTTCCCGTCCACACAGTGGCGCTGTTGGGCTGTCGTAGAGCCGGTGTCTTTAGTGGATTTGACGCCAGTGCCAGCTCCTCCTGCCTTCCCACGAAGCGAGAACTGAAATAAATTTATACAACAAAAGCGAGTTCTTTCTTAGCTCTTCCAATTAAGCGTAGGCCCACAGCAAACAAGAACAGCGGCATTCCTACAAAAAATAGGTAACACAAAAAACAGTGAAACCTAGATTCAGTCAAAGATTTAAAGGAAGGGGGAGAGAGAACAGGGTTTTTGTGTTAAAGAGAGTGAGAGATGGTGAGAGAGAGAGAGAGAGAGCGTTTGATATTCTCTTAATGCATTTCCCCTGCTAAGCGCCAGACTTCTTTGCGCCTCCCTGTTTGTGTGAATGTCGGCCTGTGTGAACACTTGTAAATGGAGGTCAATCAATTTTGCATGAGTGTCTATTAACCTGAGTCCATTTTGACCTTGTCCCGTCCCCCCGTCCCCCCCCGTGTGTGTGTGTGTGTGCAACATAGTGGTGTGTTAGCTTTGGAGTGGGGGTTTGTGTGCATGTTGCATTAGAGTTTGCTTTAGATTGTCTGTGTTAGTCTTTGAGTGTGTGTGTGTGTTAAGCATCTTATAGTGTGCGTGTGCAGTACACCCTTGCACTGCTACGAGCCTATAGTGTTTGTGTGTGTGTGTTACCTGTAATCACTAATGCAAGCGGGGGGGGTAGGGGCGTGGGGATATTGCAGTGAAGACTGTAGATATTGCGGCGGATGTTTCAAGCCGTGAATAGAACAATAAAGAATGTTTAGTGTGTCATTCAATTGTGCTGCGTCTATCTCCCATCGTGCATTTTATAAGCAACACATTTGTCACGGCTCCGCAGAACAAAAGACGACGTTGTGCAGTTGTCAAAAGAAAGTTTCTCGCCTTTTCGCAACGCCCTTGTCTTGTTCTGCTCCTGACAGTTTCTCCACTCCCCGTTTTCACTTCATGATTTCCCACGTCGCTCATGTGTCCGTGCCTCCCCCCCCCCCCCCCCCCCCCTCCTGTCTTCGCCCTCCTCCTCCCCCCCTCCCCCCGTCTCCCCCCCCCCCATCAGACGGTGGGAAGGAGGTGCTGTCCATGCACCAGGTGCTCCTCTACCTGCTTCGCAGCAGCAAGCCGCTGGTGCCTGAGGAGGAGATCGCCGACATGCTGCAGTGGGAGGAGACGGCCTGGCAGAAGTACGCCGAGGAGTGCAAGGGCATGATCGTCACCAACCCCGGCATGGTGAGACGCCGCGCGCCTCCTCGCTCCCTTCTGCTCGCCGCCGCCGCGTTGCACCTCCCTCCATTATGTTCCTTCTCCTCTTTTGTTCCTTCTCCCGAACTCCCTCCCTCTTGTCTCCCCTCCTACCTCCCTCCGGCGCATTCCTACGTCCTGTCCCTCCTCCCTCCCTCCCCCTCCTTCTCCCTCTCTCCCTCCATCTCCTTCCTACTCCCTCCTCCCTACTGGGATGCTCCCTCCTCCTCTCCTCCTCCTGTCGGTTTCCCTCCTCTCTCGCTACCCTGATCCTAACCTCCTCCTCCTCCCTCGTCCTCTCTCTCCCCTCTCCCCCTCGTCCTCCTTTATGACAGTGACTTGACCTTGTATACCGCCATCCTCAATGTCCATGACCCCCCCCCCCCCCCCCAACACACCACACACACACACACACACACACACACACACACACACACCACACACACACACACACACCACACACACACACACACACACACACACACACACACATGAGCTCCCCCCCCCCACCCCCCCATTATATTCCAAGGGTGTCTGTTAGCGCGCCGCGGTTCAAAGAGGGGCGATGTCCCTGTGAAGACGCTCGACCTTTCCCGCCCTTCGGGTCCATAGTGTCTTTTTATTTATTTATTTGTTTATTTATGGTCGCCCCTCTCGGTTCAGGGATGTAATTGTCTCCCGGTGTAGGGGTGTCAGTGGGGGGGGGGGGGGGGGTAGGGGTGTCAGTGGGGGGGGTCAGGATGGGTCGCGGGTGTCATGCGCCCTAAAAGGTTGAACGCGGACCCATAAAAACATGTTTGAAGTGGTCACGGGACCCCCCCCCCCCCCTTTGACAAGGAGGGGAAATTGAGTCAACCCGAAGATGTATACATCTATATATATACTGGTTTATACAGTACATCCCTGGGGAGGGGAGAGTAGTGGCTGAGACAAAGATTGCCCTGCCACTCAAGCGCGGGCTGTTAACGGGGTCGGGAGTCTGGGCGTGGGTATATCTTTAGAAATAAACAAGTCAAAGCGATTGTCGACCTCTCCGTCATCCGGGGCCGCCGCGTGGCGCGGGACGGCGACGGCGCGAGAGGAGGTAGTTATTAATACATCTGGATGGGCTCACCCCCACTCCGAGACGCCCAGCAGTGCGAGCAGATGTTGTCCGCTGTGGCGTGTGGCGTTTGACATTTCTGAGAGGAAGGATTTGTATGAAACCGCATGTAGAGAACATGTGTGCTTCACATCGTGTGTGCGCTTTTCACATGCATAGTTTTACGAAATAATAAGCATTTTAACATATTATTATTTCTTTTTTAGCAGTCAAGGACATCGAACTCCACCTCTACTACACCTTGAAGGACATAACCTCAGTCCCAGACCTTTTGATTTAAAGACGCTTTTTTCCATAGTGCCTTACACAAAGTACATTTGTCAGAAGAAAGATCTGTATCGTTGCCAAGCCCTAAACTCTTCCCTGTATACAACAACGATAGCGAGGGTAAGTTGCTAAGTGCATTAAGTTCAAGGATGTACGACATACATACAATAAGTGTGTTCATTAAGTGCAACATACAATAAGTGCGTAAGGAGGGGGTGGGGGGTTGGCTATGCAGAGTCTAGATGAACTCTGAACGATTCCTCCCGAGATGTACTGTGTATACATGAGGACCGATAAGTGGCTCCACTCCTGAATTGGTCCAACGCGTGTTAGGATCGCGACGACCTGGGTGTCGAGGCTCCGGAACCTCCTCACCCTCTCTCCCCGGTTTCTGAAGGCGTTAATTCGCATGACCTTCACGCTTCTTTTTCTCACATGCGACCGCCATCCGGTTGTCGCCCCTGTGTGCTTATTTTTCCTGCCCCCGAGAGCTGGAACTACTACTCCTCCTTTTAAAAAAGAAAAAAACCTTGAAGGCTGCGTGCTGCCAATCAGCCGTCAGCCCCCGGGTAATGATCCACCCAGATGGTGCTCTACGCAGGCCAGGGCGTGCGTGTCATCTTCTTTCAATCAACCTTGGCAAATCAAAGGCGCTGGTTGGTGGGGGAACCGGGCGAGCTCTAACGCTAACGGCGCTCATCAAGCTAGCGCGCACGGTTGCGGCGGCGTTTACAATGTATATACAGTTACCCCCCCCTGCCCCTGTTCCTCCTCCGTCAATAGAGGTTTCATCAAGGCTTCTTTCAGGCCAATCAAACGGGATTATGTCGACGGAACGCCGGAATCAAAGTCGGTTTGTTTTAGCCGCGCCAGCTGTGGGAGACGTCGTTATTGAGGGTATATTTTGTGTTTTTTTTTTTTTTTTTTTCGGTTGGGGGGGGGGTGAAAGGCAGAGAGCGAGGGGGGACGCGCCAGCGAGGCTAATGTCAAGGTGAACGTTGGCCCCCGGCCATCTGCCGTTAAGAGCGCTTCCCTCCTTAATGCCCCCCCCCCCCCCCCCCTCGACCCCCGATCCCCCACCTCCCCACCATCCATCCCTCTTATCGTAACAAAATAGCCTGACAGACGATCTGCTGATCTGGGAGTCAACCTAGGACATGTTGCATGTCAATCTCCTAACCCCCCCCCCCGACCCTGCCCCCCCCCCGACCCTGCCCCCCCCGTCTCCCCCCCTCGCCTTCCATAAGGCGAGGGGGGGACTTGCGTGGGAGACTTGCGGTCTTCGCCTCTTCATCTTTAGGTCCTCTTCATCGGTTGAGGACGTGTGTCTCACAGCCCCCTAGGCGCCCGGATTATCCGTTACTCTGATGGCGTGGGAGCGCGCCGACCGCCGGCGGCCGTCTGCGTCGTGCGGATGTGCGTCGTGGCCGCGCCCCTTCCCATTGAACAGCAAGTGGCACTTTAAACAAAATGGACACTTCTTCACTAGTTGTGTCAGTAGACATAATTGCCTTTTTTCCGAAGCACCGTTTAACGAGCCCCGCATGAACGACCGGTATTTTTGGAACGCAGGAATCAAAGTCAATGTTTTTGTGCGCCAGCTGCCCTAAACGTAGTTATTTAGGATTTATTTTTGTATTTATTTAAATTTCAACGGGTGGGGAGGACTGAGAGGCAAGCGAGCGAGGCTAATGTCAAGGTGAACGTTACACTTTAAACAAAATGGCCGCTTCGCCGCTGGTTATGTCAGTAGACATAACTGACTTTTTGCCGAAATACCGTTTAATAGGCCCACATGAATGTCTGGTATTCTTTGAACGCAGGATTCAAAGTCTGCTGTTTTTGTGTGCGAGTTGCTGAAGACGTAGTTATTTAAGATTTATTTTGCATTTATTTAAATTTCACCGATGGGGCTGAGTGAGAGACGAGCGAGCCAGGCTAATGTCAAGGTGAACGTTACACTTTAAACAAAATTGCCACTTCTCCGCTTGTTATGTCTGTAGACATAACAGACTTTTTGCCAAAGTACTGTTTAATGGGCCCACATGAATGACTGGTATTTTTAAATGACTACTAAGTTCATGTAGTCCCCTTTTTATATTGATATTTCTTGGAATATTGTGCGCTACCGAATTCCCCCTCCGGGATCCATAAAGTGCACATCTAATCTTATCTAGTAGCCAATAGGGTGTGCTGAGATGCAATCCATTAGTTCCTATTGTGAATCCTTGTGATGACTTAAAAGATTTCAAAGGGTGAGATGGATCACATATCGATACTGATAACCTTGTTGGGGTCCGGAGGACGAGTTCAGAGGATTTGTTGACTCTCCCTGTTCCAGAAACTCGTGTTTATTCGATGTAGGGACGACTGAAACGCTGTGAAAAGGGGAAACTTTTCCGTTGCATAAATTCAGGGACAAACCAGGTGGTTTATAAGTAGGCCACGCACATTTACATTTACATCAAGTTAAAGCCAAGCGCTCTCTGCGTCCAACTGTTTTCCCCACTACAGTCTTTTTTCCCAGGGGGGCATGAGAGCGAAGTGACATTGTGGTCTGGCTCTCACCAGGACAGTTCCAGGTTAGATCCCCAATGTCTGCAGATTAACCTTGAGCAAGTACCTCACCCTTTCCTGTTCCTTAAAAGGGAACCATCACACGTTCTCTTATACAAGAGGGTGCTGACACATACAGTCCGGATCATTTAGCTAATTTCTTTGAATCAGACCAATGGAGACCCACAATGGTCCAATTCTTCTGATCCATCAGCCGGAGCGGGTCTGAATTCCCTCTGCCCAGGTCAAAGGCATACATACTGTACGTCACATTAGCTCAAAGCATCTGCTCCATAACGACATGATGGTATTAATTAGCCAGGGTACGCGCTGTGGTTGACCTCTGCCGTGTGTGTGTGTGTGTGTGTGTGTGTGTGTGTGTGTGTGTGTGTGTGTGTGTGTGTGTGTGTGTGTGTGTGTGTGTGTGTGTGTGTGTGTGTGTGTGTGTGTGTGTGTGTGTGTGTCTCTGTCTGTGTGTCTGTCTGTGTGTGTGTGTCTCTGTCTGTGTGTTTGTGTGTGTGTGTGTGTCTCTCTGTGTTTGTGTGTGTGTGTGTGTGTGTGTGTGTGTGTGTGTGGTCCCTCAGAAGCCCAGCTCGGTGCGCATTGACCAGCTGGACCGGGAGCAGTTCAACCCGGACGTCATCACCTTCCCCATCATCGTCCACTTTGGCATCCGTCCGGCCCAGCTCAGCTACGCCGGAGACCCCCAGTAAGAGCGCACGGACACTCCCACACACGGCCACACACACGCGCATGGACCCACACACGGACACACACACACACACACACACACATACACATACACACATACACACACACACACGCGTGCTTATCACACACACAGACACGCACACGTGCTTATCACACACAAACGCGAGCAACACGCAACACGAGGCTCAGAATCACAGCTAGGTCAATCATACACAGCCTGCACACGGTGTTGTCCTACTCTGGGATTTAAGTACACCCCGAAATAAACCGGGGCACATACACACCGCAACAACCAAATCACAAAAGCAAGCCTCACGCTCAGAGACGTGTGTGTGTGTGTGTGTGTGTGTGTGTGTGTGTGTGTGTGTGTGTGTGTGTGTGTGTGTGTGTGTGTGTGTGTGTGTGTGTGTGTGTGTGTGTGTGTGTGTGTGTGTGTGTGTGTGTGAAGTTCTAAGAGAAGTACAGACGTACATAAACTTCCACAGATGTCTCCCTGCAGACCGGAAGAAGTACAAAGAGAGGCACGCACATGCACAACGTTGTCATGTAGATGTCGATAGGCCTCTGAGGACAGCTATCTCTCTCTAGCTCTCGTTCTCTCACGCTATGTTTCCATTTCCCTGAGCACCCTCCCTCCCACATGGGTCCCGTCCCTCCACCAGGGCCGCAGAGGGAGGGGGAGGGAGGGAGGGAGGTGGAGAGAGGGAGGGGGGGGGCGGGCGAGAGAGAGAGAGAGAGCGAGAGAGGAGAGAGAGATGAGAGAGAGAGAGAGAGAGAGAGAGAGAGAGAGAGAGAGAGAGAGAGAGGGAGAGGGAGAGGGAGAGGGAGAGGGAGAGGGGAGAGAGAGAGGGGGGGGAGTACAAAGATGGAGATATATTGATGTTAACGGAGAGAGAGCAGAGTAAAGAAAGAGGGATATTACACATATAAAAATATGTATAGCAAAATACAGTGAAGGAGGGTGAAAGTGAAAGACGGGACATAAAGAGAGTCGGGAGACAGAAGGATTAGAGGAAGAGGAGGAAGCAATGGAAAAAAAACTTGCGGCGGTGTGACATTTTCACACGTGTCGTCACGGGCCCTCAGATCCTGCCGAGCCCCCTCGCCACGGGAACGGCGGTCCGCGCCCCCTGAATAGCAATGCCATAAATAAACACACACACACACACACACACACACACACACACATCAAAATGCAAAACACAATCACGAACACACACAAACATCAAACACACATGCACACACGTTGGTGTGTGTGTGTATGCTTGGGCATTTTTGTACATGCATGCGCACGCATCCACACATGCTTTGATCAAACGCACATGCATCAGTACACACGCAAACACACACACGCACTGCTCCGGGAATACTGTACTGTGCCACTGCATAATTAACAAAGGCAGTACATTGGATTATTGGAGCTCTGGATCCCAGGTGCACTGGAGGAGCAACAACAAGCCGAGCGCCAATCAAAAGTCAATAACCAAAGCAGCCCACTTCTCCCCCCCTCCTACCCCCCTCCTCCTCGTTCTGTTTCTCCTCTGTCCACTAATGGCATGTACGCATTGGCCTCCCACACACACACACACACACACTGACAGGCGCACAGACAGATACACACAGACACACACATACACATATACAATTACACATAGATATACACGAATACCACGCTCTTGTTCAGAACCAATCTACCACCCAAACAATTTGTGTGTACAAACAAAGACAGCGACAGACACACATAGACACACACAGACACACAGCTTCCTTTATGCATCCTAGAGAAAAGGCGAGGCAAGTTTTTATTTTTTCATATCTGCCATTTTCGTCCGGCCTGCTACATTTAAACCGTCTCAGTGTCCCCCTCAAACACGCGCACACACTCACACACTCCTGTGAGTGTCCCGCCCACACATGTCTGACCTCCTCGAGAGTTCAGGATGATGACAAATGCACGGAGGAACGGGGACATCGTTATTCGGGCCAGAAGCTCACCGCCCAGCGTAGCTGCTTCAGTGGCAGCCATCTCTACGGCCTAATGACGGATGTAGCCTGTAGCGGCTAGCCGCGCCGGGACCTAGCCGTACAGCGGCTAGCCGCGCCGGGACCTAGCCGTACAGCTGCGGCTCCGGCCACTGTCCGGCAGAGGGGGATCTGAGTCTGCTGCTGACGGTGGTCAGTGGAGGGGGAGTCGGAGGGAAGGGGGGAGAGGGAGGGGGAGAGGGAAACTGAGAGAGATGGGGTCGAAAGAGAGGGAGGACGAAGGGAGAGAGTGGGAGGGAGAGGGGGGGTAGAGTTCTGTATGCAGACTACTGAAGGAGTATCACTGCTACTGCAGAGTAAAAGGGAGACATAATTCTGATGGAGAGAGAGAGAGAGAGAGGGAGAGAGGGAGGGAGAGAGAGAGGGACTGATGAGCGAGCAAGCGATTGAGAGAGACAGACGATATGCAGGGAGAGAATATGCTAATAGAGCACGGGCAGGGAGTTGCCAGTGTGAGCAGAGCGCAGCAGATCTATGAAAAGGTCATCAGAGCCTTGTGGGGACCAGCAAGGGCCTCTCGCTCTCGCTCTCTCTCGCTCTCGCTCTCGCTCTCTCTTCTCCTCTCTCTCTCTAGATCTCTGTTCTCGCTCTCTCGCTCGTCTCTCTAGGCTCTCTGTCTCGCTTCTCTACTCTAGCTTTCTCTCTCTCATCTCTCTCTCTCTCTCTCTCTCTCTCTCTCTCTCTCTCTCTCTCTAGTTCTCTCTCGACCTCTCCTTCTGCCGGTGCGCTGGAGGTGTGGCTGTGCTGATAATCAGCATGCTAGACACACACACACACACACACACACACACACACACACACACACACACACACTACCTCCCACATTCACCCTCAACTCGGCCACTAATGAAGTCCCCACAATTAAAGCCCTAGAATCCTTCTGTTACACAACACGTCTCTCGCTGTCGCTCTCTCTCTCTGGCTGTCTCTCTGTCCCTCTCCCTCCCCTCCCCCACCTCCTTCATTTCCTTCATTATTTACTATGATGAATCCCCTATTGCCGAAGCATTTGACAAAACATAACAAAACAACAAATAGTTACAGATACATTAATGATAATGTACAAATTAATAACATTGCCGACGAGAGCGTCGTCAGGAACGCTGAACGAGTTTGCTAGTCAAATTGAATCTCTTATGCTGTGACCATAATCAATGTATCTCGCAGCCTGGGCCACCCATCTGTTCCCAACGCGTCTGTGAACGCGGGGAAGTTTAATGAATTGTGGGCGGATAATGATTTCTCGCTTTTTTTTCACATGGCTCTTTTAGTCTAGTAGGAGGTGAGCCTGGCTTGTCTGGGTCTCCAGGTCTGCCTCTGTGGCCCTTGCTCTGTAGCCAGGCTGTGTCCTCTGAGCCCGTACATCAGAGATTTCCTTTATTTTCTTTTTATTTCCCACCGCCGTTTGGTCTCGATTTAGGGGCGTATGACACAGTGGTTGTCAAACTTTTTCTTCTAGTTTACCCCCTCTAAGATATCTTTTCAGCTGCGTACCCCCTTAACAAAACACCAAAAAATTTAAATAAAGAACATAATTAATGTATGTGCACTTGTTGGTGTTGTGTCCTTGTGGGCTTGGCGGTACATTTCTGCACAACTTTGAATGCCGTGTTCTGATTGGGTGCTTCTCCAAATAGAAACCCAACCGATCTCTCGACCTATCTTTGTGTTAGGGTTAGTGTTTGTCTCTTCTTGTTTCTATGTTCACTTGCCAGAGAGAGAGAGAGAGAGAGAGAGAGAGAGAGAGAGAGAGAGAGAGAGAGAGAGAGAGAGAGAGAGAGAGAGAGAGAGAGAGAGAGAGAGAGAGAGAGAGAGAGAGAGAGAGAGAGAGAGAGAGAGAGAGAGAGAGAGAGAGAGAGAGAGAGAGTTCACCCGCTACATGTCCCCTTGCTAATAACTCCCAGGCTCTTTTCAAATGCAAATGACTTTGACTGGCAGTGTCCCCGTCAGGGCTTCCCTGACCCCCTTCACCCGACTCATCGAGGGGCCAACGATAGAAGTGTCTGTCTTTACAGACTAGCCGTCTCCCTTGTAGAGCAGCAGATAGCAGGGCCACGGCTTAATGGTTTTGTTTAATAACGCGAGGGCCCTCCAATTATCAAATATGAATGTTGTTGAAAGAGGGGGAAGGAGGAGGAGAGACGGATGCTCTCGTAACACTCAGTCTTATGTTGTGGCACCGCAGGTACCAGAAGCTGTGGAAGAGCTATGTGAAACTGCGCCACCTGCTGGCCAACAGCCCCAAGGTCAAGCAGATCGACAAGCAGAAGCTGACGCAGAGAGAGGTGAGTCCGAGATGCCGGTGGTTTTACTTTGTTGTACTTTATTTGGTTGTGATGTTTGTATATTTATTTAGTTTTGAAGATCATTTCTGATATACGGGGGGCTCTAGTCGAGCCTCGCCCCAGCGCGTGCAGATTTTCGTGGCGGGGAAATAAAAGGGGAGCCTTATGTGAGGATATCTTCAAAAGGTCAGTCTCTCGGAGACGTGATAGGGTGCGCCCCGGAAAACGGCGGAGAACTTTCCTCCAGCTGCGCACTGCGGAGAATCCGCCCGGCCCGCGGGCTAGTTCCCGCCCGAAACCACAAACTTTCTACCGTGACGTTGATAGCCGCGACGTTGACATCAATTCAAACGTTTCTTATCCGCCAAACGCGCTGACAGTCGGTAAATTTATTTGTCTGAAGTGAAAAAAGAAGAAGATGACTGCGGGGGGGGGGGGGGGGGGGGACTTTGCTAAACAGAAGCGACAAAGGCAGGAGAACACAGCTTTCTTGTCGTGCGTCTGATGTTTTTTCCGCTGAACCGGCAGAGAAGCGCGTTTCTGTGCGACTGCAGTTTCGGAGCAGCACGGGCTGACCTGGATCTCTGTTTCCTTTGCATGCTTTTCTATTTCTCCCCGGCAAGTCCGTTTGTTTCGTTATTATGGGAACACGTGGAAAAGGCCGATATGCGATAGTTTTGATGATCTGATTTTTCTGTCCCAGAATGGCATTCTGTGAGGTTACCACGGCGGGTCTCGTCATTGTTCGCAGTTTCACATTATCTGCGTTCTTTTCCTTCTTTCTTTCCCTTTATTGAATATGTTTCTTGCCCTTTTCGATGAGAAATAATTAGATTCCAGTGGATTTTTGATGAGGCCTGTGTCCACATATTTTAATACCGGCTGGGTTACCTCGCTCTCAAGAATCGGAAATGATTATCTGCCATTCCCCGATCGTGTAAACTTTCTTATCCTTTTATAATCCTATGCATACACCAGAGCAACTGTCGGTTCTAAGAGAAACACCTTGAACACGGTGTGCGTATTTCTTTGCACACTTCAGAAAAAAAGAACGACTGGAATAATTGTTTGGTTATATTCAGTTATTATGCTTCCACAGAATACACAACACAGCCGGGGTAGTGGCAGGAAGTGGCGTGCGCTGGAGAGGAGAGATGGTAGCGAGTTGCCTTTAGTGGGACAGGAGTTGTAGGTGACAGCTGGCATTGTTATATCGCCGTGTGTGTAGATGAAGCTCAGCTCCCCCACGTCCTCGTTCCTTTCCTGCCTGCCAGTGGCTCTCTCTCCGTCTCTGTACACCAGATATATATAAACTCTCATAAACCTATATAAATATCGCAGCATTACACAGTCAAAACACAGAGAGGTAATGCCTGTAAAAAATAACAACCAACTTTTCCGATATAGCCGCAGCGAGGGAGAGGGTGACGGGGCAGGAATAGAATCCGAAATCCAGAGAAGTCTTTGTTGAATTTCCACTTCTCCTCTTTCCTTCCAGCGCCTTACCCAGAGTTCACTGCATGCGCCCCCCCCCCCCTTTAATAATTACCCCCCCCCCCCCCCGTCCTCTGTCCCGTGCCTCGCATGGATCCAGAGTCCTGTGGCGCCTTTCCCGCCTTGAAGTCGGTCTCCACCCCCAACTCTTTCTTCTCCACTCCCCCCCCCCCCCCTCCATCATAACACAGGCACTTCTTTCTTTATGTTTTTTTTAACAATTATTTTTTAAACATGTATGTTTTTCGGCGCAACCGTGAAGACAGTGGTTCTCCTTGTGTGTCTCCTCCTGCGTCTCCTCCTCATGGCATGGGTCTAAGAGGAGAGGGAGAGGGAGAGGGGAGAGGGGTGAGGGGGGAGAGGGGTGGTGGAGGAGCGAGGGGCATGGTGTTATCTGGAGGGGGGGGCATGGGGAGACTGAGAGGAGGGTTGCTGTGTGCGATCAAACGGCATTATCATTCTCCACTTTCCTCCTCCCCCCCCCCCCTCCATCTTAACACAACCACTTCTTTCTTTATTTTTCTTGCATGTATTTTTCTAACATGTATTATTTTAAACATGTATGTTTCGGGTCAGGTTGCGACCGTGAAGAACGCGGTTCTCCTCACGGTATGGGTCTAAGAGGAGTGGGGCGAGGGTGCGGGGGAGGGAGAGGATGGGGGGCCTGGCTATGCGTGGAGGAGGTAGGGGGTAGGGGCGTGTGTGTGCGATTCTCAAACGGCGCGATATCGTTTTTCGGCGGGGGAGGTTTCTGAAATCAAAGCGGCGTCAGCGAGGGGGTCGGCTGAAGGTCGTCCCGGTGGCGGCAGCGTGGGTCGGAGAGGGGACCGCGCTGATCCACGGGCTAACCGCGGCCCGCAGAGCGAGTTTGTTTTGACTTTTGTGTGGCTAGCAGGGGGTGGAAGCGCGCTTAGCCTTTCCCCCCCGCTTCGATCCAGAGCACGCCCGTCTCCCAGGCCTCTGACTCTCCTTGAGATAAAAAAAAAATACCTTCTGCCTTCGTATTTTTATTTTTACAATTCCCCCTTCCTGCCTCCGATCCCTCTCAGCGGCTAACGTTGAGAGCTCTGAGCTCAATTAGCCTGTTCCTCAGGTAGCCTGGACCCAGCACTGAGCTAACACGCCTTGACATTCAAGATGTCAACATGCACTGTGTTGCAATTAGTGAACACGGACACATATGCAGGCACGCGCACACACGTACAGACACACACGTACACACGTACACAAGTACACACACACACACACCACACACACACACACACACACACACACAACACACACACACACACACAAGCACATAGATTGTACGACAGCACAAATTGCTCACATCCACACACACAGGACCCATGATAGCACACTATCAGCGTTGGGCCGGTCTGTTTTTACAGCCGTGCCGGTGAAGCGATGCTCTTATTATTTAACGCCCATGGGAACGCTCTGTTTGTGTTTGTGTGTGCACAGCTCAGTTGTTTGAGGTGCCTCTGTGATTTGAGGTGCGTCGGATGTGTTTGTTGGGATGTTTGATGTGTTGGTGTGTGTTTTGAGGGTGTGTGTGTGTGTGTGTGTGTGATACAAGCCCCCCTGCACCCCTCTATGTTAATGGCCCACAGTTACCTCTCTGAATGTGCGCGGGTTTCGCTGTGTTCCCCTCTCCTTTTATTGAGCGTATCTGGCCGGTTTCTTTTTTTTTTCCTCCCCTTGCACTCATCCGGCGGTGGGTAGAAGTTCAGCCTTATTAAGGCTGTTGACGGCTCCACTCAGGTCTCCCTAACAGGCTGTGTGATTCTCTCAGCGGCCAGGCCAGCCAGCCCCCAAGGAACTCTGGGGGAGATCCCGAGGTCTGCAGCCCTAAGTGAGCGGGCCAGATGGCAAACCTTTCCTCCAGACCTCCGTGTGTGTGTGTGTGTGTGTGTAGTGTGTGTGTGTGTGTGTGTGTGTGTGTGTGTGTGTGTGTGTGTGTGTGTGTGTGTGTGTGTGTGTGTGTGTGTGTGTCCAGATGGACCCTCTGGGGGTCCCTACAGTGGTGTCGGCGGTATTGCTACACGGATTCTTACACCACTTTTTAATACGACGTTCGCCTCGGCTGATGTCCGTTTGATATTCGCTATTAATTGCTAAAGTTTCTTAGTTTGATGAGGGACTTTAAAGTAACAGATAATCCAGTGCTGGTTATCAATGAGAATAACCTGGGCTGTGTAAAGCCTCGGTTAGCATCGGCTGAAGGGACAAAGCTCCCCTTCGTGATTGGTACCGCTGGTCGTACTTAAGTGTGTCCAGGCCGGACCTCTTTTACGTCTGGTGGTCCCACCGGAGTGCCACGACGTCGGACTCCACGCATACCGATGCTACGTCTGGGAGTGCGTTTGTGGTGTTCGTTTTCTTTGTGAAATTCGTCATCTCTGGTTAGGATAACTAGATGTGTACGTTTTCAAACTGTGCATACCGAAGCTTACAGGAGAAAACAAAACCATAACACTTATATACAACTGACTGCCTGGACTCGCCTTATGGTTAACCGGCCAGCACCCCATCACCAATTTTAAATGTTTTGCCTGTATGTATGTATGTATGTATGTATGTATGTATGTATGTATGTATGAATGTCAATTATGGCACCCATGGCAATCTTGATCAACCCTGGAAGGAGGGATCCCCCACTCTGCGTTCCTCCTCAAGATTTCTTCCTTGCTGATTAAGGGAGATTTTTGCTAGGGGTCAAGAGGGTGTCATAAATATACGGCCTGTTTAGCCCTTTGACACTGTACCGTTGATGGAGGGCTATACAAATAAAATTGAGCTGAATAAAAACGCAAGACGATCATCTTTGAAATAAAATAAAACTCCAGGGACAGGGGAAAAGTTCAACATATCAAAAGTTTAAACCCCACGAACCAAAGAAAGACAACAAAGCCAGTACATACATGCCCAACAAAACCTGGAAAGATACATGCAGTCAAACAACACTCAGACCGCCAGGGCATTGTGCACCAGTGTGTGAGAAGGGATCAAATCTTAACTATTCATTTTGTAAAAGCAAGCAGCCTTAATCACCCAGGCTTACGGAAACAGTTTTCCCGGATCACTATGTCATCAGATTGAGCTCGGAGCTTCTCACTGTAGCGAAAGGGGAGGGATCAGGAATCACCAGGGAGGACTTTGTGTTGTGGTAAATGTTACAACTTTGTTGCACGAGGATGCCTTGAGGCAGGAATCCTAAACCCTGAGATCCTCCGTTTCCAGTCCCTCTTGTGACGCCTCCGTTGTGCTAGACTAGAGCACCTGGGGGGAAGACCCTAAGAAATGGGGCAGGCCAATCGGATGGCTCTTGAGCTCTTATTGGTCGGATTGGACTTCAATAGAGTCAAAGGGTGGAGGGGGCGCTGGACCGACGGCTGGCTGTGACCTAGAAGGGAGAGATGGGAACTGACCTGTAAAGGCAGGGCACCGGTTCAGACTGCTTAACCCTGGACTCAAAGTGAAGGAGAAGATGAATTCAACAAAGGAACGATGAGGAAGACGAAGAAGCCCTCTTCGTTCACTAGACATGGCCATGGGTTTCCTGATTTGAAAGACCCTGCAAATGAATGGATGAATTGAAATGAATGAGTAATGAGAGAAAAAAAAAAGGACTCCTTCATTAAATAGACATGGCATTAGGTTCAAATATGTAAAATGGTCCTCCTCGTAAGAGACCAGGTATAGTAGTTTAATCAACTGCTGTGCTAGAACTTTTCTATTGGGTCAAAGGCCAGATGTGTGTGTGTGTGTGTGTGTGTGTGTGTGTGTGTGCATCAGCGTGCACGTATGTGTTGGTGTATGTGTGCGTGTGGCCATGCATTGTTCAGGGAGGGGTATTTGTGTGTGCCACGCGCGCATGTGCCCTTGTCTTTGATGCAGAGTTCAAAGTCAGACGCCATTACTTATTCATGCCTTTGTTGTTTTTTATTTCCACTGCGAGTGGAAAAGATTCCCGCCGTTCCATTCTTGAGATGGATCGCGGGCTAACTCGGCCATGACAGTTGATAGCCGCGCTGCGGTGTGCGACAAGCACGCTGGCGCCACACAAACACACACCGACACACACAGACACAGACACGTACATGTACACACAATCACACTGGCACCCACTGATGCCCATACACACGTAAGCAGGCCTAGGGAGCAGAATCTGTCAATGCATTCTCCATACTCCTGGTAACTGTTGGAACATTCTTGTCAGGGACTTCTGACTTTGTGTCTGTCTGTGTGTGCGTCCTTTCGGTATTTGTGGAAAGCCAGGTCCTTTGTGTGTGTGTGTGTGTGTGTGCTCAGCAACATATATATGTGTGTGTGTGTGCATTAACTCAGCCAATATCAGAGCCGTCCCTACCTCCAGTGTTGTGAGGCGTGGGGTCTAATGTGTGAGCCGCAGCCCTGGTGCACGCTCCCTGGGATTGGAGTCTACGGCGGAGGCTGTCAATCAAACCGACCCCCCCCCTCACCTCTGCCTGCTACGAGGACCCCTACCTCCCTGCCCCCATAACCACAGACCAGTCCCGTGACATGCCAACAGGTGTGCGATTAGCCGTTTAGAAAATCTGCAAAATTCTTATGACATCACAAGTGGGCGTGTCCACCTAGATGTGCGCTGGATAGAATCAGCCGACCGGGTGGACCGTAGCAAGCGTTGCTCATCTAGGTGGACACGCCCACCTGTGATGTCGTAAGGGGCTTGTAACGGCTAATCACACTCACACCTGGCGGCATGTCACGGGACCTTTAAGGATGTAAAACGGGGGGGCGGCGGACTGTAACGTGAACACCGACAGGTAGGAGGGAGGACAGACCCACAAAGGGGGAGAGAGGCGGGGGAGAAACGTGGTAAGAAGGGGGAGGGAAAGGGTTAGGGGGACAACCGCAGCACACTTATTACCCCGCAATGTCCCATGATGCATCGCGGTTTCACGGACAACAGAGTCGTCCCATAGAGATGCTCTACGGCAGGCGCATACATATTCTTGATGCAAATGACCTGTCAGGGGGTGACATCGCACACCGCCGAGTCCGCTTCTTTACACGTCCAATAAACATTAAGCGGTTAGATTTACAGCACCAGCTATTATTGTCAGAATTCCCCCTTTGCCTTTTCCTTATACCGTGTGCTACACAGTGTTCATTAAGTCGGCAACGAGGTGACAAGTGAGCCAATCGAACACAGCCTAAGTGTGTGTGTGTTTGTGTGTGTGTGTGTGTGTGGCGTGTGTACAGGAAGCGCTCCAGAAGATCCGGCAGAAGAACACGATGCGTAGGGAGGTGACAGTGGAGCTGAGCAGCCAGGGCTTCTGGAAGACCGGCGTGCGCTCAGACGTCTGCCAGGTAACACACACGCACGGATACACACTCGCGCACGCACACTTCCGCATCAGACCCACACACACACACACACACACACACACACGCACACACTTCCTCATCACACACACAGACACACACACACTTCATCAAACAGACACACACACACTTCATCAAACACACACACACACACACACACTTCCTCATCACACGCACACAAACACTTCCTCATCACACACACACACAAACACGCGAACACACCATACTTCCTCATCCCACACACAAGCGTGCACGCACACACAGGCACCCCACGCCATCCACATCACAACGTGCCACGCCCCACATGGAAACCTACAGTCAACGTCTCCTGCTTTTGATCTTTTTTTCCGCTGCTTGCATCACTCTGTGGTGTGTGTGTGTGTATGTGCACATGCCCGTGTGCGCGCCTGTGTGTGTGTGGGTGCGCCAGCGTCGGCGAGGGCGAACAAATCCCCGCCGCTGCCGTTTCCCCGGCAACCTTATTAGGCAACTGGCAGGTTGTTCCTGCTCCGCCGCCGCCGCCGCGCCCGGGCGCCACCAGCAGGAAGCCGTTCCCGCCGCTCGCAGCGCGCCGCAAGCAGCTCGGAGCGGCAAGCTGGACTCCGTCCTTTGATGGGAGGGGGGTGAGGGGGGGGGGGCTTTTGTTGCGTCACCGACAGACACACA
>NC_079434.1:20327934-20362327 GCF_026213295.1 Gadus chalcogrammus | reverse complement strand
TCAGCTCATGAGGTAGAGGAGGGTGAGGAGGGTCAATTGTTTGATGTCACGTGCATTGCACCGCAGATGTTTCCGAAAATTCGGAATAAGAATCAGATTTTTTTAAGTAGGTTACCCATGCTCCCAACCCATTTTTTTTGTGGCATATTGGTTTTGCGAGAAACAAATCCAAAATCGCAAACCGTGAATAGAATACAAAATTATAAAATATATCAAATGAAAGAAAAACATGAAAGCATGAGGTAGGAGGCGGCGTTTCATCGCGGGAGAGATCCAGGCGCTGTGAGCACGGCTCTCCCGGGGGAGATGAGACACGAGGCATTACAGTACGTAATATCATGCGGGAGAGAGAGAGGGATTTTAATTACGCTTTGTGTTTTAAGACGATGGTAATCGTTCCGATGATGAGGCAACCTCTTCCCAGATCGGTTTCTCTCTCTCGTTCTCTCTCTCCCTCTCCCTTTCGTCTCTCTCCCCCTCAGCCTTTCTATTTTATCTCTCCCCCTCTCTGTTCTTTCCTAAAGCGTTACATGTTGGATGTTCTGTTCCAACCGCCTTGGTGCGAGATAGCCTCTTTAACTCATATTTGGCTCGGTGACTAATCCCGCCGCCTTCACAGCACAGCTGGGCCCAGGAGACCCCCGAGACCCCGAGGCCCCCCGCTATTTGTAGTCGCTCTCCGCCTGAGAGGGCATAACCCCTGCTGCCCCCTGGGAAATGGAGTTTTGATTATATTTACTGGGTCGGGCCCGGCTCCATTGAAGATGTGTCCTTCGTGCCTGCCACCCCTGCATGCTCCGTTTCAACCCTCTCTTTTTATTCACTGCATTCCAAGGCTTCTGTCTGATATGTAAATCCCTACAGGCCCTGGCAGATTTACTGAAACGCGATGCGAGCCAAGCTTTCAGTGTTTTATTATTTCAAATGGTTATTTTTTATATTTTTCTGTTATTGGCTCTTTTTTATTTTTTTTTGTCGACGCTGTATTAACTTTCTACTTCAGAATCGATACTTCAAACTTTAGAAGTGAGGTTGGATTAGTTTCGGGACGTTGAGAATGTTTTTCTGTTATGACATTGGCGTAACAGCCAAGGAAGTCTCCGGAGAACTTTTTAGAAGATGACTTAAAATTGATTGTCAAGAAAGTGTCTCAGCCT
Organism: Gadus chalcogrammus; assembly: GCF_026213295.1. Lineage (NCBI taxonomy): Eukaryota > Metazoa > Chordata > Actinopteri > Gadiformes > Gadidae > Gadus > Gadus chalcogrammus. The sequence continues at coordinate 20,361,170 of NC_079434.1, read as the reverse complement.
ATTTAAAGTAAACATGTCACCCATCTTTTGGAGCCTGCCTCGCAGACCTTTCTCCTTCCCCGAACGGGATTCATGTTTCAGAATGCTCTTTTTATCGTTCTTTTTTTTTTTTCTTCACGTTCACAGTAATTGGGTTTCCTCTTTATATCTAGCTGGCTCCAAACCTCAAATTTGGGCAGTTGCTAATTTTGTGTATGAGAGGGTTATTTGCAGTGGAAGGCTTAACTGGGTTTTCTGAGCTCCCTGGCGCAACACAATAGTGAGCTTGACAGCTAAGGCAAATTAGCCTTGGCAGCTCTGCTCTGATATCTTATTGGCAGGCTGAACTCAGTAATTGCTTGCCTAGGTTTGCAACAAGGACATCACTCTCCCTCCTTGTGTGTCTTTTGTGCGAGAGCGCTTGTCCGTGTGTTTCCGTGTGTGTGTTTGTGCGTCCATACACGCCGGTCAACCACTTGAGTATTTTCGAAACGAAAAGTCCACCGATGCGTGCGCGCGCTTGATCGCACAACGGCATGCGTCTTAATCCATCGCTTCGAACGGTAAACCCTTTTGACCAATCACGGCTCAATGCAGGCGTGGGCGGGAAGGCTCGACTCTCATACCGGGACGCTTCTACCTGAAGGGCATCTCCCCCCCAGGTCCGTCCCTGCTGTGTTTTTACCCCCCCCTCCCACATGAACCCTATGACCCCCCCCACCTCCCTCCTCCGCGGTGCCTCCCTCTAAACCCTGCTCAGCGCTAAGCTCCTCCCCCGGGACTCGCATGCCAAGCCCCCCAGGGCTGAGTCTACCCGAAATGCCCTCTCCCCGCTAAGCCTCCTATTCGCTCACGACGCAAAACATAAAGATGCTTCCAAGGTTCCTTGCGCTTTTTATTATTTTTTACAGTTTTACCGTTTTGCTCTGCTTATTGGCGACGGATTGTCTCGCAAATAGCGCCGGTAGGCCGAGGAAGGGAGGGAGGGAGGCTGGAAATGAGGGGGAGGGGGGGGGGGGAACCGATTACCCAGAAGGCCCAGGGGTCAGCCTGAAGTAGGTCGTGGTCGTCATAATGCGGAAGGGGAGCGAGGCTCGCCAACGAAGGAGGTAAAGGTCATGCAATAACGGTTACGCGCGTCGACAAGGACGCCGGGACCCCCATTGACCCCCCCCTCCACCAACCACCTCATGCTTGGCCGGAGGGCGGCATGACCTTGTCGAGGGACGGTACTCGACGCACGGTGGACTCGGAGGCCGCCGCTGGCCCCTGCCGAGAAGCCTGGGAGACCCCAGGCGAGGAAAAGGGAACGGCACGGAATGGAGAAGTTCTTTCTTCGCTTCTTCTTCTTTTTTATTTTTTTTTCATTTTGCCGATGGAGGTCAGGGAGATCAACGTAGAACGAGTTGTAACGGAGTGTCGGCCCTCAGCCCCGCCGACTGTTTGAAACCAAGGATCTCTTTTTAAGATGGAGTTATTCCCTTCTTTCATCTAGAAAACCCAAGGTCAGTGCATTCTCTTTGAAAGGCTAAATTTTAATGTTTCCGCGTTTGCAAAAACCCGACCAAAATACTGCGTTGGCTTATCAAAGAACACGGATTTGTCGTGATTCTTGGTATCGGTGGTTGGTAAAAATGGACAAATAACAACGTTTTATTTTAAGGAGACTGAGTTACCCATACCTGGTTGGTCTACCCCTAACTAGGTTGCCCTAACCCTAACTGGTCCAACCCTAACTTGAGTTGACCTAACCCTAACTGGGTCTGCTCTACAGTGAGCACCACTCTGACATGTGAGCGAGCCTAGCAGAAGAGAGCTTTGCCTTGGGATTTCTCTCTCACTTCCACATCTAAAAGAACAAATTGTGCAGCACATTTAATCACAAAAAGTGTTATAACGGTCAAATTGCGCATATTTGTCACTTTTGTATGAGGGTGGGTGAAAATGTGTGTGTAGTTGCAGTAAACGATTGGAGAGGTTGTAATCACAGAGTCAGAACACGGATGTGTGAGTATTTAGTTTGTGGAAATGTCAATGAAATGTTTTTTTTGTTTTTTTCTTTGATTTCAAATTCAGCTCACGTGTGTTAATAATTATAACGTGATAAGACGTGTTGATTCAAAATGTGAACATTTGGGCTCATATATTTGGACATGCTCTCATCGTGTCAAAAACACATAAAACAACACACACGCATGCATAAACAACACATGCACAGATCTATGTAGTGCCTGATGTGTGGGAAACACCTTGCTGGCCAGTGTTTTGACCTTGCATGCCACACAACACCGCACCAACGAGCACATAGGTGTAAATAACAAGCAGATTATCCCCTGAGGTGAGGGAAAATAAAAAACACAAACTCCCAATCCACAGAGCAATTACAGGCTTGGGGGACGGAGGGAGGGGAGGGGGGAGACATTATCAGGGATCTGCCAACCTGTGGCAAGCGCCTTGATATGGCCCATTAAAGGTGTTTTACATCAGACTTGGAGGAGATAAAGACCCTGCTGATGCACAGCGCAACGTTTTTCACCTCAGGTTTACCCGCCCTTTGCTGCAAACTGAGAATGCCTTTTTTTTTTTTCATCTCCTTTCACTTCTGCCCTGTCAATCCTGTTTTACCATCTCTCTCTCTCTCTCTCTCTGTCTCTCTGTCTCTCTGTCTCTCTCTCTCTCTCTCTCTCTCTGTCTCTCTGTCTCTCTGTCTCTCTGTCTCTCTCTCTCTCTCTCTCTCTCCCAATCAGTGTGTGAGGTTGTGTGTTGAATCAATGCTCTCGCCCGCCTTGTGTTCCCACCTTCCCGTCGACATATCGGGGGGGTTTTACCGCAGTGATGCAGTGGATCACTTGTTTTCCTCCCAAAGAGCCAGCAGGTAGTTACATCCGCTCTACACTTAAGGAGATACGGTGGCTGCAAATAAGTCGGGACGGTGGCTTGCGTTGTCGTCAGGAACGCATCAGGACAGTATTTATAGCTCAGAGAACCACGACGGATGTGGAAAACAATGGATGTGAGGAAAACCACTGCCTACCTACTACAACCCCCCCGCCCGGCCCCAAAATACCTCTCCCACTGCGCCACTGTTTTGATTGGACGGCTCCCGGCCCCCCCACCTCCCCCCCCCCCCATATGTGCCCATTAGCAATGTGTGGGGCATGTATCTCTTTGACTTCCGCCTTAAAACATGCGGACACATATGTTGCCACAGGTTGAAGCATGGCGGTGGGTGTCTCATCACCCCCCCTTCACACCCCCCCCCCCCCCCCCCCCCCCCCCCCCCCTCTCTCCTATTCCCATGGAGCCCTGCCAACCCTTGATCCCTGCTAGTTTGAGTCCTGGATCCTTTGCATAATGCCCCCTCGTTCCCACACACATGCACACACACGCACACACACACACAGACACGCATGAGCGCACGCACACATGCGCGCACACTCCGACGGCTCCTTGGTGTATTGTGGCCGAACTCTCTCTCATTAAGACTGTGTGTGTGTGTGCGTGCGCGTATGCATACTTTAATGTGATCTGTCGCCACATCTCCCCTAATGAACAGCATTCGAGTCCCCACTGCCCGAGATACACACACAAAAACGCACACACACATACACACGCACACGCACACGTACAGACACACACACACACCTTAGATGTGCAGCGAGATATATAAAAGCTCTGGTCCAGAGATGGAACTGTAAACTCTGACCTTCATTCCTCTTTTATGGGAAAGACAACACATGCACGCACACAATCTCACTAACACACACACACACACACACACACACACACACACACACACACACACACACACACACACACACACACACACACACACACACACACACACACGTACACACCTTTCTGGGATGTGTTTCATCAGCCTCCCTACTCCCTTGCCCATCAGGCACTCTCGCCCATTGTTTCCTTCACTTGAGCCTGGCGTTTTGCCACCTGTTCACAATGAAGCTCTATGGACGGGTATTACCTTCCCACACACACACAAACACACACACACACTGCGGAAAAGATGTTTGTGTGCGATGTGGGGTGCATAATTGATTTGGACCCTTGTGGCGATCTCCCAACAATAATATTACATAATTGCCATGCATTTCTTTGCAGAAATACAGACTATTAGCGGCGAGTATCATATGACTCTTGTACCAGGAGTGCGTTGAGGGAGATGTAGTTCTTAAACAGCCAACACTAGGAGAGCTAAAGGTTTAAAGGGCAACTTTAAAAGAGCCAACTTTAAAGGAGAGACTTGAAAGGGGCTAACTTTTGAAAAAGCTAACTTTTGAAAGAGTTAACTTTCTTCGTTTTTGCAGACTTTAAAGAAATTAAGGACACCATTGAAGTAGCACAACTTTCTACTTTTACTTTTTATATACATGTCGTTATTAAGCAGGTCAAGAGTGTTACTCTGTGATGCCTAACGGGTAGGAATGCGTAAATCGGGGTTCGAACCCAGAACATCCAGGCTTTGGAGTCAGACCCACTGATCATTAGACTACCCGTCCTGCCCTGCGTTACGAAGCTTCAAGTGCAATACGATTTCAGAAGGGGGTTCTATAAGTGTATTTTTACAGTAGCCATTCTCTACGGTCTTGATTTGAAACCTTTGCTCTCACTTTTCTACAGTTTGCTACTGCAAGCTGAGGTTGTCCTCGCCTATTATGTGCTTCCACCAGCCACGTGATGGTCGAAACAAGTGTGAAACAAAAGTCTAGGCCTTCGAGTGAATCATGACACCTCCTCTCCGCACAGCTGCTCGTCTCCCGCTCCTATTAAAACCCTTCACATCTCCTGTAGAAGTTGACCTGGGATGGCCTTTAGCTTGTCGCCGTGTCTGCCCCGAAAGGCAAGCTGTGAAATGTTCATCATGATGACACCTTCCAGCAGGCCGAAACTTGCTAGATCTAGCAACAGGACCCCTGCCCTGATCTTAGGCCCGGACCCGAATAACCTTATATGACCGTATCTCTCTCTCTCTTAACCTCATTCCTCTTACTTCCCTCCCTTGTATTCTAACCTCAGGTGACTCTCTCCTTCCTCATCTCTGCTATTCTCGCCTCATCAGTTTCTCGCTCTTTCTCTAGTACTCTCTCTGTCGCTCTATTCCACTATCTCTCTCGCTCTCGCTCTCTCTCGCTCTCGCTCTCACTCTCTCGCTCTTTCTCTCAAGTTCTTAAACTCATCTCTTTTAAACTCCTCCCTCTTTACTATGGTAAGCCGTTTATGATTTGACTGGTATTTATGTAACTTGTTTTGAATTCTCAATAGGGAGAATGTAATCGAATCTAACTTGTAAGAATGCAATTGTTACTACTAAAATAAAATTGTGTTGGGTAAGAATTGTATTCTCAATAGTAAGGTTTTTATTCTGACTGGTCCTAATAAAATAATCTATATCAGACTTTTGGATTTGAAGGTCTTTCATTCTTACTCGTAACAATTGATTTCTAACAATCATTTCTTAGTTCTAAAAGGTTTTGTATTTACCAGTAAGAATGACTGCATGGCACTGTGCAGTAATTCTCTTCTGAGTGGAGCAGCTTCTTCACTGTTAGCGTACACGGACACACAATGGCGAAGAGAAAAAGACTCCAGTTTGGCAGTTTCTCAAAACCATTAGAGATGATACAAAATAAGTCAAACGCAAACTGTTAACAGCCGCTGGCATAACATACCTCTCGAGCCGATGGAAATAGTTTCTCTCTGTCGGCACTCTGTGTTTCCGCTGTTCTGCTTAATTGAAAGCTGCAGCATACAGTGTTGTGTATGCTGAAACGCATCATTCACATCTATTTAAAGTCTACATCAGTCAGATGCTTCGGCAGAAGCTTTTGTCATGATCTAATGTGAACAATGTGCGTCATCAGACGGCATATACTGATATGAACATCTTATGTTGCTATATTATGAGAAGTGAATTTGTTTGTAATGGTGGTCATTTTTTTAACATAGGAGACCCACATCGCCCATAGAACGCTGAGGGACACCCTGATACGACAATTTATTATTTAGAAGCGCTTAAACAAAGCAGAAGTCACCAAAAATGATGTATCGTTCAGTCGCATATATATAAGATACTTACCACTATGAGTTTTACTGTTCCAGATTCAAATTGTAGACAAGAGAAGGTGGTTTTCAATCTTAAGAGAAGGTCAATATGTCTAGTCGAAATGGAATAGCTTCTAGAAATAATTAATTTCTTAGCTATAACGGCTTACAATATATCGCTATTAACCTCGTCTCTCTACTTCCTCACGGTCTTGAATTCTGACTTCATCTGACTCTCAATTCCTGCTATTCTAACTCTGTCTCTCACTCTTTCGCTCTGTTTCTCTCTCTCTCTCCCTCTCTCCCCCTCCCTCTCCCCCTCCCTCCCTCCCTCCCTCCCTCTTCCTCTCCCTCCCCCTTCCGGTGTCCTGCCCCCTTCAATCTCTCTGACCCAAATCCCCCCGTTTCCCTGCGTGTTGCGTCGCTGTCTCAAACCTCCACCTGCTCGCCCTCCCCGGTCCCTCCCACGTCTCGGAGCTTGTTAGCTCCTGTTCTCGCGTCTGTGAAGCGGGAGTAAGTAGCTTAAACTGATACAAAACACAACTCTGAATATTTATCTGCTCCAGTAGGGCCCCGCTTGGGTTAGGAAATACACAACTAATAGTAGATATTAGATTGTACGAGGGAGAATAATTAACCTAGCTAATTGAATCCATCTGAAGCCAAATATATTACAAACGATTCAATCGACCACCAGAAAATTCAACGTCATTGGATTATAATGATATTTAATGACACAATAAAAATATCAATTCAACCTTGCTTAATTATGGAGAGGTAAACAAACCCAATCTAACAAAAAAAAACGAACCCTAACCCTGGACAGGAGTATTGACCGTACCCTAAACCTAACAACTTTGTTCGACTTACCCTCCCTATACTATGAGCTAGGTTTGCATCAACCAGACTGGAGATCGACCCAAAAGTCACCCCTCTTGAATGAAGTCAAGTAACCGTCTGGTTCTCAGTCCGGCTTGTTTTCGTGTTAACCCTACAAACAGGTAACGAGGGTTCACTGTTGTTCTCCCTTAACGCCTTCAGAGGAGGAACTAACCAAGCTGAATTTGATGTCTGTGTAAAAGAAGCAAAGCCAGCATAATGCCGGATCTTCTTTCCAGCAAGGTTGCGGGATCTCTGTGTGAAGAGGCTTATTTCCCTCCCTCTCCGTCCGTGACTGTGTCCCTCTCTCCAAGTTTAACCCATCATCCGTGCGTCTGTCCATTTGTTTATCTGACCGTCGCCTGACCATCTCTGTGTGTGTGTGTGTGTGTGTGTGTGTGTGTGTGTGTGTGTGTGTGTGTGTGTGTGTGTGTGTGTGTGTGTGTGTGTGTGTGTGTGTGTGTGTGTGTGTGTGTCCTCTCCAGGGGTCACAACCAGAGAATGGAGTTCCTGGGCGACTCCATCATGCAGCTGGTGGCCACAGAGTACCTCTTCATCCACTTCCCTGATCACCATGAAGGGCACCTGACGGTAAAATCACACATCTCTTTCTCTCTCCTGTCAGCACACACACGCACGCGCGCGCCCGTGCACACGCACAACACACCCATCGTTGAGACAAGGTCCTGAACAAATAGATGCTCAAAACACACAAACACACATATATGCTTGATACACACAGACACACACTGACATAGACACAGACACACATGCACACATACACACACGCACACATACACACACGCACACACACACATACACGCACACGAACAAACACACTCAAACAGGGATAAAGACACACTCACACACACACACAGAAATAAACACACACGCAGAGACACGCACACACACACACACACACGCACACAAACACATGCAGAGACACACAAACACATAGACGGACACAGATACACACACAGTGACACAGACACACAGAGACACAATCCCCGAGACAGACACACATACACACTCAACATACCCAGGCTTTCCAGGCTTTTTTCCGCCTTATCCTCTCCCACCTCATGCCGTGTCCTGGGGCGTTCCTCCTACATCTAGATTAGTCTCTACTCCTGGCCCCCCCTTGGAGCTTCTCCACGAGCTGAAGGTGCCTTCTGCACCCCCCCTCCACGCAAAACACTGTGTGTGTGTGTGTGTGTGTGTGTGTGGGAGGAAGATTATTCCCATCCCCTTGTGTTTGTTTGTTGTGGTTTGTATTTCCACTGTTCCTCTCTCAATCCCTAAGTGCCTACCAGGTAGTCATCCACTTAACTTTGCTGGTTGGTTTTGTTCCTCTTTGCCTCGGTCTCTCTCGCTGTCTCTCTCTCCCGCTCTGTCTCTCTCTCTCTCTCTCTCGCTCTGTCTCTCTCGCTCTGTCTGTCTCTCTCTCACTCTGTCTCTCTCTCCCTCTCCCTCTTGTTCATCGTCTCTCTCTCGCTCGTTCTCGTTCTCTCATCTTCTCTCTCTCTCCTTATGTGTTTGTATAGTGACAGTGCCTCTCCTTGTCATCTCTATTTTCACAAGAGGAAATTGTTCCATTTCAATAGCAAGCCAGTTGCTAAAGCAATCCAGGGCCAGATAAGTGTGTTTGTGTGTTGGGAAAGCAAATGTTAAGCGTTTGTGTGTTTTCAACTCAAGTTCAAGGCAACATGTTGCGTGCGTGCGGGCAAAGCGTCTGTGTGTATGTTTTGTGTCCTTATCACACTCTGCCATCGTCCACTGGCCGCATGCCAGCACTCCCAACACCATATTATCCTTCCCTCGTTATTGTCACAGAAAAAAAGCTCCTCCATTTACTTTCGCCCGAGTAATGGACCACCGAAGCCGGTTTTAATAATGGAAAAGAATCGAGCCGTAAATCAATTTAAAAACCAAAAAACGAACGCGGCCTCCACTCTGGTTATTATTGGGGAGAAGTCTTCTCCTTATGGATGGGACTGGCGACGTCACGGCGGTGAAAGCACTCAGTGGGTCGCCGCTAACAGAGTGAGCGCCGCCGCCCGCTACCATGCCCAGGAGGGAAGGGGAGGAAGAGAAAGCTCCCGTGAAAGGGATTGCAAATTGAAAAGTGCTCATTCAACATGTGTGTGTGTGCGTGTGTGTTTGTAAATATGGGTCTCTCTCTCTCTCGCTGTCCGTCAGTCTCTCTGTGCATGCAATGCATGAGATGTGCATCTCCATCTGTGTGTTGGTGTGTAGTGTACACGGTGTGCGTGTGTGTGAGTTTGCATCTCGATCTGTGCGTTGGTGTGTACACGGTGTGTGCGAGTGCATGTCGCAATCTGTGTATGTGTTTGTATGTCGAGTGTAGATACATGTCGCTATGTGTATTAAAGTGGCTGTGTATGTGTATATGCGTATACAGTGTTTGTATATACATATATATATATATGTATGTTTGTGTGTGTCTTTGTGCGTCTGTTTGTCTACACTGAGCTAAATTCAGAAGGAACACGACTTTTGCGAATCATGTGACCGCACAGGAGAAAAGGCACGTCCATCTCCCCTCTCCGTTTGTGACTTCATCTGGCAGCTACATTTAACTTGTTTGTGTGTCGTTCCCCCCCCCCCCCCCCCCCCCCCCCGGTGTCTTGCGGCGGTTAAAACGCACCAAACCGTATCCTCTTCCTCCTCATAGCCTCCTGCGTACCGCCGCTGCCCTACATTATTGAACAGGAGCAGCGCTGAAACATTTACGACACATTACCGTTACTCGTCTTTGATGCTCCACGCAACGCTTCCAGGGTGGTCGGGTGGGCGTGCGGGGGGGGGGGGGGGTGTATTTTGAATGAAGGGAGGGGGTGATAGGGTTTGTTTTTTCATTTTTCCGGTTTTATTCTGCTGAGTTGTTGTGGTGTTCTGTGACCACGAGGCTCACTGCGTGCGTGCGTGCGTGCGTGCGTGCGTGCGTGCGTGCGTGCGTGCGTGCGTGCGTGCGTGCGTGTTCTGGCCCGCTATTTCCTGTTTGTGTTTCCCGGCGTTCCAACGCGCGACTCCGGTAAATATTTGAACACGCCGATGTGTTGTAATGGTGCCGTCGACGGTGTTTGCTGATCGGCGTCTGTGTGTGTGTGTGTTTTTGTGTGTTTTTGTCTATGTGTTTGTGTGTGTGTATATGTTGGTGTGTGTGTGTCTCTATGTATTTCCGTATGTGTTTGTATTTGTGTGTGTATGTGTTTTTGTGTGTGTGTTTCTATGCATTCGTGTGTGTGTGTGTGTTTCTATGTATTTGTTTGCATTAGTGTGTGTGCGTGGTTGTGCATGCATGCATACCGGCATTACACTCTTCCCCCTCCGTCTCGCCTCCCCCAGCTGCTGCGCAGTTCGCTGGTCAACAACCGCACACAGGCCAAGGTGGCGGAGGAGCTGGGCATGCAGGAGTTTGCCATCACCAACGACAAGACCAAGAGGCCCGTAGCGCTGCGCACCAAGACCCTGGCCGACCTGCTGGAATGTACGTGGGCACCCCCCTTCCCCCTTCTCTCACCCCCCTCTCCCCCTCCTCTTGCTCCCCCTTACCCTCTTCCAACCCTCCCCTCACCTTCCCCCCACCCTCCTCATCCCGCGTGCCTCGCCGGATGATCCGATCTTTGCTGTACGTCTTGTACTGTTGGAAACTGATATTCTAATATATCGGGTTTTGTTTGTTAGGTTGGTACTCCGATCTCATTTCAGCATTTAGATGCCTTTATATTTCTTAAAACGAGAAATTCAAAATTGATCCAGGTTGTAGTTTGTTTATGTCTAAGCCTATTTGCGAACCCTATTAGTGTTTGGTTAGTTCTCTTCGTCCGAGATAGCCCGGTGTTATCCCAGTGATAAAATAACCAAACAGTTCTTCCACACCTTCCATCTAGTGTGAGCACCTGCAAGACGGACGAGAGAGACGTTAAACTAACTATGATTTTGCTTTTAATCTTTTTATTTTATGACCTGACTATTATTCAAAGCTGGAAGTGATGTATGGGGGCCAGCCCTAATGTCTTGACACAGTCGTACCCTCCCAACAGTCTCCCTGTCGATGGCAGAGTATATGGGATAAAAGTCAGTTTAAAACCAGAGCATTATGAAGTGTTTTCCGTTTCACACGCGCTCTTCTTTTATCACACTTTCTTCTAAAGCAATACATTAGATCTCCTACGTGGTCAATTCTTATTTATGTGATGTGCCAGACTCTTAAGAGTGGCTCTGACTGATACACTGTAAAAGTTAAGACAGGTGTTAATGATGAAAGTACAGTAGGAATACAGAATAAAGTTTGTTCGGCAGTAGAGTCTGTATAGGGGTGCGGGGAGAATAGTAGGGGACTGAGACCGATTCCTTGTGGCACACAAGCAAAAGTCATTTTTCCTCGACACACAATCCCCAAGAGAAACTTTTTTTTACAACACAGAGTCAGCTCAGCTCGCAATCGCTGGGTCCCAAACAAATCGTGGTCACCACATGCTACCTAAACAAACAACGCCACATCTCAATAGTATGCTGTGGATATTCTGGAAGGGCGGGGGACCCTTGTTTATTTTGGGGCCTATGCTACACCATCAGTGTCTCAAAGGCCCCCGCTAGGAGAGGATCTCATTCACACACTCATGCATTCATGGGACAGACCCTGGTGTACGGCTAGAAAACAAACACAAGCCGCGCATTGATGCATCGCCTGGCATTATCCAAGAGGGACGCCTTCATTTGGACACACACACACACACACACACACACACACACACACACACACACACACACACACACACACACACACACACACACACACACACACACACGGAGGCCTTCATGTTGACACACACAATGAGGCCTTCATGGTGACACACACACCCACACACACACATCCGTACACACACAAAGTCATACATATAGACACACACATCAATCCTGGTTGATGTAATCTCGTATCATTTGCCTTTCTAAGTATTCTTCCAGGGCCGTGGCCTGGTGACACAGGTGGGTCGGGATAAGAGATGAATATAATTCTCATATAAGCGCCTGTAGCCTACGGCGATGAAGGGAGCTCATGAAGTATACGGCTATATTAACAATGGCTCTTTCTGTCCATCTTTGTGTCTCTGTCTCTCTTACCACCTGTCTGTCTCTCTCCCAGAGTCTCTCGGTCTCTCTTTTATCATGAAAAATGAGTCTAGAGTCTAAAGTCTAAAGTCTAAATATCACACAAATATCTGTCGCATTCGACACAAATAAATGTCTGTCAATCATAGGCCATTAGCTGACGGCCGATGCTCCTGATACTCCGTAGCTCCACTAAGTACCGTACTTTGTAGCCGGTCTGCTAAGTGCAGCGCTGATTACAGCCGGGGTCACCTCGTGTCACGGTGTCTCTTTCGGGGCCACTTTCACCTCCGCAACACAAAGACAAAGAGCATCTCTGGAAGAGAGGAGGTGGCCTTCCTTTCCCCTGTAGTTTCTGATCTCTCGCTCTCTCTCTTACGCCATCTCTCTCTCTCTCTCTCTCTCTCTCTCTCTCTCTCTCTCTCTCTCTCTCTCTCTCTCTCTCTCTCTCTCTCTCTCTCAAAGAGATAGCGAGCACTTAATTGGCAAGGAATAACATAAATTGACATTTTCTGTGCTAAAGTACTTAAGCTTGCTCTCTCTCTCTCTCTCTCTATCCCCCTCCCTCTCTCTCTCCCCCTCTCTCTCTCTCCCTCTCTCCCCCCCCGCAGCGTTCATTGCAGCCCTCTACATCGACAAGGACCTGGAGTACGTGCACACCTTCATGAACGTCTGCTTCTTCCCCCGGTTGAAGGTGAGGTCGCCATCGACGCCGGGCGCTTTCACCGCCAGCGACAATCCATACTCGGGCTCGCTTGTCTTTTCCCAGGGAGAGAGAGGGCGGGAGGGAGACACATAAACAGAGGGAGAGAGAGCGAGGGCTAATTACCTAGCACCTAATGGTGGCCATCGATACGGCGCCGCGCTCCGAGCGCCACTTGCCTCTTGAACGCCGCCCGCCCTCGCTGCCTTGTAGCCTTTATTTCAGCCATCTTTCCTCCGCCGTTTTGTCGCCCTGCCAGCCGTTGCAGTGTGGCCGCGCTTTTATCGGGTTGTTAGCAGCTGCTTCCTGTCGATTCAAACTGATTTTATTTTTTCTCATCGGATAAACGGCCGCCACACTCGACGGCGTGTTCGTTTTTCCTTTGGGGGGTGGTTGGGGCGTTGTAAGTGGTAGGCGTGTGGGAGGGTGGTCAATCAAAGCCAGGTGAGGTTTCATAGCATGCACACAAGTCACTCAATCTGTACGTTGTAGGACTTCACAAGAGCTACTCTCTGACTAACGGGGGATCAATCAGACATAGTCGACCTTAGGTCAGGGTCCTTAGGTCAGGGTCCTTAGGTTAGAGTCCTCAGGTTAGAGCCTTTAGGTTAGAGTTCTTAGTTAGAGCCTTTAGGTTAGAGTCCTTAGTTAGAGCCTTTAGGTTAGAGTCCTTAGTTAGAGCCTTTAGGTTAGTGTCCTCATGTTAGAGCCTTTTGGTTAGAGTCCTTAGTTAGAGCCTTTAGGTTAGAGTCCTTAGTTAGAGCCTTTAGGTTAAAGTCCTTAGTTAGAGCCTTTAGGTTAGAGTCCTTAGTTAGAGCCTTTAGGTTAGAGTCCTTAGTTAGAGCCTTTAGGTTAGAGTCCTTAGTTAGAGCCTTTAGGTTAGAGTCCTTGTTTAGAGCCTTTAGGTTAGAGTCCTTAGTTAGAGCCTTTAGGTTAGAGTCCTCAGGTTAGAGCCTTTAGGTTAGAGTCCTTAGTTAGAGCCTTTAGGTTAGAGTCCTTAGTTAGAGCCTTTAGGTTAGAGTCCTTAGTTAGAGCCTTTAGGTTAGAGTCCTTAGTTAGAGCCTTTAGGTTAGAGTCCTTAGTTAGAGCCTTTAGGTTAGAGTCCTTAGTTAGAGCCTTAAGGTTAGAGTCCTTAGTTAGAGCCTTTAGGTTAGAGTCCTTAGTTAGAGCCTTTAGGTTAGAGTCCTTAGTTAGAGCCTTTAGGTTAGAGTCCTTAAGTGTGAGGCCATAGGGTGAGGGCTTGCAGCGGAGATAGATTTCTAAAATAAATCGGCAGAGGATGGAAAGAAACCTAAGAAGAAATTTAACACCCTCACTGGAGTTATACTGCAGGGTTTACACGTGCACGCACACACACGCCCACGCACGCACACGTGGGTAGGGGGGCTCACACTGGAGGGAACACACACAGTCGGTGGCAGGCTGGTGCGCAGCGTGCCGGTGTCTTTGTACGACGGCGGCAGTGGTCTGATGTGCTACGCTAATTGCTGTCTTGGCGCATATCTCCTGGGATCCCCCCCCCCCATCGCCGGGGGGGGGGATCGGGCATCACGGTCACTGCCAGAGTCCCACCTCATTTCCACTTCCATGAGGGAGAGAGTTGGGGAACTGTCTCCCTCTCTGTCTCGCTCTCTGTCTCGCTCTCTGTCTCTCTCTCTCCTGTCTTTGTCTCTCTCTCTCTCTCTCTCTCTCTCTCTCTGCCTCTCTGCCTCTCTGCCTCTCTCTCTCTCTGCCTCTCTGCCTCTCTGCCTCTCTGCCTCTCTGCCTCTCTCTCTCTGTCTCTTTGTCTCTCTCTGTCTCTCTCTCTCTCCTGTCTTTGTCTTTTTCTATCAAATTTTTTCCTTTACTCGATCTGTCTCTCTCTCTCCTGCCTTTATCCATCTCTATCTGAATACCTCCCTCGTTCTCTCTCCCTCCTTTCCGTTTTCATATCTTCCCTATAGCTCTGTCCCTCCCTCTGCCTCTCTCTCTCCCCCCTCCCTCCTCTTCTCCCTTAATTATCTTCCACTCTCTCCATCTGAGAGCAATAGATGTAACGTTATGCTGTTTTGTCCAATTTGGGCTTGGAGAAGTGAGGGTTGAGGGAAGTGAGGGAACAAAGGAGTGACTCTGAGACTTGACGGACCGGTCCTTGTGTTTGGGTGTGAGTTTTTTCGTTTGAGGCAGACAATCACTCTATAGATGAGAGTAGTCGGCGGTGCTTTCCTGCCTCTTACAGGTAATCACACAGAGCCTCGGCCGCCTTCAAAACAACCAAATCGCTGTTACCCCATACTGCACCTGCGACACAACCTCAGAGAGAGAGAGAGAGACAGCGAGAGAGAGAGAGAGACAGCGAGAGAGAGATAGAGGGAAGAAGAGACGAAGACAGAGTGAGAGATGAAGATAAAGGGAGAGAGAGTGGGAGGTAGAGATGAAGACAGAGAGAGATATAGGGAGGTAGAGATGAAGACAGAGAGAGATATAGGGAGGTAGAGATGAAGACAGAGAGAGATATAGGGAGGTAGAGATGAAGAAACAGAGAAAGAGATAGAGTTAGGGATGAAGACGGAGCGAATGAGTGCGTACACACGCACACTGTACACTTTCTTGAAAATGAATTGGAAAGAGACAGTCCAGGATGAAAAGTCGAGTTTCTCTAAATGTGTGTGTGTATCTATTAATAAATATATATATATGTGTGTGTTTATACATCTATCTATGTGTGTGTATATATCTACAAACATAAATATGTGTGTGTTTATATGTGTGTACGTATAGATCTATATGTGTGCGTTTATCTCTATAACAAGAGACAACAGGCTTGCATGGCTGTTAATGGATGGGCTTTTAGAATAGCACCAGGCTGTGTGTGTGTGTGTGTGGGGGGAGGGGGGGGGGGGATAATGTATCAGTGGCCCACACCTGGGAGTCCCCCCCCCCCCCCCCCCACACTGTTCTCTAGATCCACACGTCCAGATTGGCTATTGTCTTGAGTAGCCTGATCTGAACACACACGGACTACGCACATACGGAGAGTGGGTAGGAGCAAGGCAGATGGAGGAAGAGAGAGAGGGGCAGAGGCTGAGAGATGGGGAAATATACACAGAGAGGGAGGAGGAGGAAGAGGGAGAGGGGTAGAGGCTGAGAGATGGGGAAATATACACAGAGAGGGAGGAAGAGGGAGAGGGACAGAGGCTGAGAGATGGGGAAATATACACAGAGAGGGAGGCGGAGGAAGAAGAGGGAGAGGGGCAGAGGCTGAGAGATGGGGAAATAGAGATTGGGAGTGAAAGGGGGAGGGAGGGAGGGAGAGGCTGAGAGATGGAGGGGAAGAGGCTAAGAGAGAGAGGGGTAGAGGCTGAACGATTGAGAAATATATAGAGAGAAAGAGAGGGGGTAGAGGCTGAGAGATGGAGAAATAGAGATGGGGAGGGAGGGAGGGAGGGGGGAGAGAGGGTAGATGCTTGGAGACATAGGAATAGAGAGAGAGATGCGAGTCGAGATCGGGATAGAGGAAGAAGCTGAGCGAGAGCGGGATGAGGACAGACAGAGAGAGAGAGAAGGAGAAAAGAGAAGGAGTGATGGAGTGAGATTGGATCTTGAGTTTAAAAGTGAGAAAAGGCAAGTTGAAAGGAGGTGCTGTGTGTGTGTGTGTGTGTGTGTGGGTGGGCGGGGATGGGGGCGTGGGTTGAACTAAAAGCAGAAGGCTGAACCCAACTGTATAAATGAAGACGTATTTCTTTTTCAGAGCTCAAAAAAAAAAAAAAGTTACGACATCTTGGTGTGTGTGTGTGTGTGTTTGTGTGTCCATGTATGTGATTTACAGGAGTTCATTCTGAACCAAGACTGGAACGATCCCAAATCCCAGCTGCAGCAGTGCTGTTTGACCCTGAGGACAGAGGGCAAGGAGCCTGACATCCCCCTTTACAAGTAAGAACACACACACACACACACACACACACACCCCTATATCTTGGCATCAGGCTCTCACCTTTTATAGAGCTTGTACATCTAGATGTCGCCGCCGCCATTTTGGGCGCACAGAAGCGTCGGAACCTCGGCTATTGTGTTGGATGGGTTTTTTGGGTCTTTTTTATACGGAAAAATAAAGTCTCGGTTTAGGTATATTTACGAGATATTTAAACATTCTACATCGCTCTTGAGTCTTCTAAATATGGCGGAGTGTCTAAGGCATAAACTCCCATGATGCATTCTGATTGTCCCGGGCCTATGGTAATGTTCAAACCACACGGACCTCTATGTCACATCTGTCCCCATGCCCCCCCCCCCCCCCCAGCCCGGACCCTCTTTGGGCAGGGAGCTACCAGGGGGTTGGATGTGGTCCTTGTTCGGTCGACGAGGGAGCGAGGTGGAACGGCTGTGTGGCCACCAGGTATCCTCTGCCCGGTGTCCGTTGAATGAGCGTCCGCGCGCCAATGGAGGAGGAGCAAAAGTTTGGGCTGCAAATGGGAAGGGCTGTTTCTGAGAGCTACTGGGGCAGTGAAAGATGTACTGGGAGAGTCCTCCCAGTACGGCCGGGCGGTATGGGCAGAAGGTTGTTCAGTGAGAACGATAAAAATCAGAACCCTATGAACTAACTACCTGGAGCTTGAGCTAGCGTGCTTGCTAGTCGTTTATACACTTTGTTTATGGCTTCCGTGTCTTGCCCTCGCAGTAACTGAGGCCTCGGTCAGATCAGAATATATTGTGTAACGTCATGATGGATCAACGTCGTGTTAGATCTTGGTTTGTCAATACTCTGTGGCGAGGTGACTGGTTCAGTTGGCCTCCTGATTGACATTAGTGTTTGACCGTTCCCAATGGCTTATGACGAAGCGATACATGCAGGTTACTCTGTTTTCTACATCTTCCATTCAACCTGAGTCTTGTTTGTTGGTTCCATTCACCTCGGACAATACCGTTTGGCAGCCTTTGTGCCGTTTCCTCGAGTGGGTAGTGCCAGAGGAGAGACTAGGCAGAGGGCATACCATCGTATGGTCAGCGTCATCGAAAACCACATTTCCTTTGGCCATGTACCAAGGTTTTCAAGGTCTATTATAGGCCGCGGATGGACTCTACATGTCTATTGTGTGCATGTACATTGTAACTACCTTTTCCTCTTTTGTAAATGTTATTAATTTAAAATGTTTCAATCCTGTTCTTCTGTTTGTGATTATAGTCATGAATATCGCTCTGTGTACTGCTGGTGTGTGCCATGAAATTAGTATTTTCTAACTGAAAATGTCAATGGTACCGGCCTACCGTATTGTTAGGCCACCCAATTGTTGGTTTGTGTTAAAAAAAAAAGAATGCTTGAGCTTTTACCGTGCAATTTATGTCTTTAAAAATAAACCTAGTGGTCAATCGTAATTGTAGTCATTAAATTAAATAGAAAGAAATAGACAAAGTAAAAATATCGCAAGACAAAGTGAATTTCAATTGTATACAGTCCATCTCCATCAAGAGGAGAACTAACGAGACTCCAAAGCCTTCGTTAAAGTCATCTAATTGCTCGATGTGGCTGCGTAGGATGCTGGGCGAAGGAGGAAGAAAGAGCTACATTGAATTAGTCATGTAGTGTTATATCATGATCTTTAACCTGCACATGTTTTAACCATTAAAAACAAGTTTAGAATTTTTTTTAGAGAAATGGTTGCGCTCGGATGGAAAGCAACATTTACCGGTTGTTTGCTTTGGCTCAAGGTGTGTGGCTGCAGCTTCTGTGGGTGTGAGGGTCAAAGGTGGGAGTGATGGCTTTCTTAGTGGCCCACTTAAAAAGAGGAGGTTGGTGATTGCAATACTGAGTTATTGATGGTGAGTGCCCTACAGGTTGCGTTGAAACTTGAGAGAAAGAGGAAACGTGTGGCAATTAGAATCGCAGGCAACCGCTTTAAAGAGTACACATTCAATTTTTTAGCAATTATCCAAACTGTGAAAATGAGATCGGACATGGTCTGTAGGTACAGTAGGATAGACTTTATGCTGTCCATTGTTCGTTGTTCGGGTTGTATTGCTGTTTCTGTAGTAGGGCTTGTACATCAAGGTGCATCATGGGATTTCTTTGGCCGAACTCTCATGGTGAGAGAAGTTGTAAAATCCTAAATCGGCGTTAATATGCTGTAACCCTGGCTCATGAAGAAAACACTTCATGTGGTTAGTTTCAAACACAACAATGTCACTCCATAATCTCAAAAATGTTGCGATTGATGACTAAATAATATTGACAAAATTACGATTAACATAATAACTAAATAACGCTTGGCTTAAATTAAGGCGGTCATTGCGATGTCACGAGCCCCGGTCATCGTGGTACCAGGCTTCCTAACGTAGGTTTAGGCTAGGCAATCGTGTGTGGAACAGCGTATTTATTGTGGCGCATAAATAATTAGCTTGGCTACCGAGTTAGTTTATTGATCGTAAAGGACATTGTAGCTTTAGGCTAGCAATACCACAATGCATCCGTCTTACTGGATCACAATGTGATTTACCAACCCCTCAGAAAACATTGAGGCTATGTATCGTATTTGTGGTGGAAATTGTGGTGGCATTGTGTTGGTCTGAATGTGCCTTTTAAATATAGCTGACTTGACACACACACACACACCAACACACAGACACACACACCAGCACACACCCACACCAACACACACACACATACCACGGTAAAAGTCAGAACACACAGACACAAAGACCCTGCTGTACAAGTGAGAACACGCACACATAAAACCACATCCCACTTCAACAGATGCATCACACGCACACAAAGCACAATGTAAAATAAGACGCATCTACACAACGTGGAAACACCTACACCACTAACTACACAGACTTGTACACACACACACACACACACACACACACACACACACACTGGGGCATAGCGATTACCTGTCGTCTTTTCCCCTGCCCTGTCAATATTTGGGGCGCTGGTTTTACTGCCACACATCGATCTACATGGCAACCGCCGTGTTCCCTCCTCTTCCCCTCCCGCTTCCTGTTCCTCGTGCCTCCACCACCGTGCCTCCTCCGAGTCATTTCCCAGCTGACACCTTTCCAATCCAACCTTCCCCCCCTGTTCTTTGTTTTTTCTAAATGATCCTGCTGTCACTATGTCTCCTCGTTAACTTCCTGTCTGACAGGAAGTTAGTCGCTGCGTGGCAGACCTTTTCCCGTCGCCCATGGCGTCTTGTGTAACCTTTCGGACGCGGCCGTCTCGCTAAGTTTGTTACGGAGACGGAGCGTCGGGAAGGGAGGGAAACACGGACACACTCGGCGGCTCTGTGGGGGCGCTGTAAATGATAGGAAAGAGTGTGATGTTATCGTAGCTCGCCGGGCTGGAAGCTAGAAGTTGTTCACCTTGGAGGCCCACGTGTATATACAAATGCAGTTGAACACACACAGACACACAAACGCACATAAAGACACACACACGCGCAGAAGGACAAAGACACGCAGATACAAAGACACACAAAAACACACACACACACACACACAAATCGGGACACATCCACATAAACACAGACACACATCCATCCACACACACAAACACAAAAACATGAAAAGACATCAACACACACACACAAAAAAGACATCCACACACACAAACACACACACTAGCTAAGGTAGCCTTGTATGGTGACTTACAGAACGGTGTATATGAACGGAAACACACTAGTACCACAACATAAACATCTCAAAATTCAGCACACAACATCACACATATATATCGCCCCATCTCGTTCAAATGCACCCTTATACAATAGATGTGAATCTTCCTACACACAAACACATCGACACCCACACAACACGTACAAACACACACACACACACGTACACACACACACATGTACACACACATGCTTACAAATACGGAAAAATTGAAGAATAATGTGTCCGCCCTCTGCTTTCTCCTCCCGCTGACTCCCAGGCACATCCTTTCAAACCTATTCCGACGAACACACAGAGGGAACACGGTTTATATAATTACGTTTGCTCACATCGTCCACTCCCTGTGCATTGTGCACGGCGACGTGCATTGTGCACGGCGACGTGCACGGCGACGTGCGCGTCTCCGCCGGGCAGAGAGACATAAACGGGGCGAGGAGGAGGAGGAGGGCTGCGCGCGGACGACGTGGGAAGGACAAGGGCCAAGAGTCATCTGACAGAATCCTTCAGAGAGCAAGAGAGCAGCCATGGGCCTGTTGCTATGGAAACTGCCAGTCACAAAGGGGGGGGGGGGGGCGGGGGTGAGGTGGGTGTGGGGGGGGGGGGGGTAAAGGTAGAGTAGAGATCGTGTTTACGTCGATAGCGCCCACAAAATAAAGTACACTTACAGCACACAAGCTCGAACCCATAAGCAATATACATGCACACACAACTGACAAAGGCACACAAATGCACACATAGAAGCGAAAACACAAGCGAAAAAAAGGACATCTAAACAAAGAAAGCCAAGAAAGCCAATGCACGTATTTATTTATATTCGTACAAAGAACTATGAAGTGTTCTCAGTAGAGGACAGACCTCTCTGCCAAGGCCTCCGTTAGATAGAAGTGGGCCTGGCGTGTGATTGTCCAGGTCTCCCTGATCAGGACCCCTCAGCCCGACTGCTCCTGACGAGCAGGCTGTCGCCGTGGCAGCTCGCGGCTGACACCACGGTCGGTGTGTGAGTGTGTGCATGAATGGGTGAATGTTAGGCAATCTTGTAAAGCGCTTTGAGCTTCCACTGTTAAGCAAAGCGCGGTATAAATGCAGTCCATTTACCATCTACCCACATATCAGTCCGTTACCTATGTTAAGCAAATCCATGGGAGGTTGTTTCCCTTGTTGGGACGCTTCACTGCCCATTGCCACGCCCCATGTCTGCAGATTTGCATGAAAGTGCACCGAACTTGGCTCAAATCCCTGCTTATCTTTCAGAGACATCCCGCCCGCAAACACACTGAGGGGGTTGCAGCAAAACCTTCCTGGCAGAGGTTAAACAGGCCCACAACGGGCTACATGCCACGCCCTTGTTACACCGCATTAGCCTACACAGCGACAGCACGCCACGCATGCCTGTCCCCGTCATAGCGGCTTGTATAGACACCGGTGCTCTCAGACACCTGCATCGGTACACACCTGCTCCTCTGCACATGCTGCAGGAGGGAGGGATGTAGGGAGAGAGGGAGGTTGTGGTGGGGGGGAGGGAGGGAGGGAGGGAGGGGGGGGAGAGGCCGAGTTGACAAATAATTGGAACTCGCAGCAAAATGGAGTGGAGTCTGAGGGAGGGGGCGAGAGAGAGAGAGAGAGGGAGAGGGGGAGAGAGAGGGGGAGAGAGGGAGAGAGAGAGGGAGAGAGCTAGAGTGAGGGAGTGCAGGGCTGGAGTGAGAGAGTCGTGAGGTTTAAGGGGCCCTGACGCTAAAGACTGTTTCCAGCCGCCTGATGATACTTTAAGGCTTTCGTGCAGAGTGACCAGCGGCAACGTTTAGACTCCATAACTAGATATGGAGACATGAACACATGTGAAGAACACGTATGTACACTCGTACATACATGAGTTCACGCATATTACAGTCCCTGACTTGCAAGCCTCTCCTCACACACGTGTGCGCACACAGACATACACAGATATACACACATACATCCTTACACACACTTACACACAGACGCAGTGCTCGTCAGTTTGCCGTGATTGACCACTAAGTGGTCGCTTTTAGAGCCAGCTGAGGCTTTGATACGGCCAAAAGCATAGACCCCCTGCTGGGCACAATCGCCCACTCTCTCTCACCCTCTCTCTCTCTCTCTCTCTCTCTCTCTCTCTCTCTCTCTCTCTCTCTCACCCTCTCTCTCTCTCTCCCTCTCCCTCTCCCTCTCCCTCTCTCTTTCTCTTTCTCTCTCTCTCAACCACTTCAATCTGTTCGTCTCTGAAAGCTCCCAAACAACCCAGGCTGACGGAAAAGGAACCAAAAAAAACCAAACCAAAAGCACTTTTCCGACGTCGTGCTTTCCTCGAACCTTGTCATCTCCCATATCTCCCCCGGACCAATTCCGGTTTAGCATTTTTGATTCCCGTTTCTTTTGGTGAAAAGTGTGTTTTCTTGGCCGGGCGCAGATTCAAAGTGACAATCGGCCCCCTGTTGAGATTTGGCGTGGCGCCGTCGGTACGCGCGCGGACGTCCCGGACGGCGGTGCACATGCCATGTACTTCTACATTTGTAAGTGAGAAAAGGGGCGTGTGAATAATGGATGGGCTGCCCTAAGTGACCACATTGCATTAAAAATGAATCAAACTCCTGAAATAAGTAAATTGTCTGTGAATAATTTAAGGTGGGGGTGGGGGGGGGGGGGGGGTGGGGGAGTTGAAGTACTGGCGGTTGGTGTTTATGCTAATGGTAACATCTCGCCAAATTTGGGCTTGTGTTTCCTTCTTGGTGTCTCGGTCGTGGGGCGGGGGCGGGGTTGGGGGTGGGGGGGGAAACGTCAGGAGCAAATACTTCTTTATCGAGCAGAACGTCTTTCTTTAGTGTGGAATTAAATAACAGTTTTCCTCAGCATTCGTTTTGGTTTAACACGGTTTCCCTTCCTCACGAGCGTCGATTTGTTGGCCCCTCGAAAAATCCGGAAAAGATTCCTTCGTTCTTAGGACCCTGCCCCTCCAAGAGAGAGCTGTTATCTTTATTTAGTTTCGAGTTATTCAACTCTAGTGACAACATCCTGCCTTCCCGCTGGTTGGCAGTCGGCTAGTGTGAGTCTGAAGAATACGGTGCAACATTTATTGTGTGTGTCTGTGTGTGTGTTGGAGTGTGTGTGTGTCGCTCTAAAAACATTTTCCTGCCCCTGATATGCTGCCTGCAAACTGTTGAGCCACAGCACGAATCAAAGCCTCCCCCCCCCACTCCCCCTCCTCACTCCCCCTCCTCACTCCCCCTCCTCACTCCATCCCCGAAGATGAATTATATTTACTCTCTGATTGAAAACTTTTCTCTCTCTCGCTCTCTTCTCTATCTCTGGCCCTCTTTCCCTGTCCGAATCTTGCTCTCAGTCCCTACTACTATATCTCTCTCTCTCTCTCTCTCTCTCTCTCTCTCTCTCTCTCTCTCTCTCTCTCTCTCTCTCTCTCTCTCTCTCTCTCTCTCTCTCTCTCTCTCTCTCTCTCTCTCTCTCTCTCTCTCTCTCTCTCTCTCTCTCTCTCTCCTCCCCCCCCCTCTTGTTACTTCTCTGAAAAGGACAATGTCGCTGAGTGTCCTTGAGCCTTGTCCTGCGCGTTATTACTTCTCCACCTCGCCCACCACAACTAACACCACCTTCCTCCTCCTCGTCTTACTCTCCCTATCAAACACATGCACACACACACACACACACACACACACACACACACACACACACACACACACACACACACACACACACACACACACACATTTGATTCTTTTATTTGGAATGACCAATAGTACAGCATCCTATTTGCTTCGAGTTCTTCTCATAAAGTCCAGCGATTTGTAATCCTCTAACACAGTCTTTGGACATGTCCAAGGCTACCACGAATGAGTACAATTAGTTTTGTGCTATAACCAGCCACTGTAAAAGCATGAATTAATGGCTGGTGCTTAAAAAAAAAAAAAAAAACACAGGTCCACATACATGTGCAAGCAACAACCCTCCTCCAGAATCACAATGGATCTTTCCGCCCTCAGCTCCCCCACATTGTTGTATTTTTGGGGGTTCTGCCTCTGAACCTTCTCGTTGTTCTCCCCCCCCCACAGGACCCTTCAGACCGTGGGGCCGTCCCACGCCCGGACCTACACCGTGGCCGTCTACTTCAAAGGGGAGCGCATCGGCTGTGGAAAGGGCCCGAGGTGAGTCCTGCTGGACGGGGCCCCGTGGAGCCGTCTAGGGCCCCCCCCTCTCCCCCCCCCCCCCCCTCTCAATTAAATTAAATTCAACAAAGCTTTATTGGAATGAGACACAAACATTAACATTGCCAAAGCAGGTGAACAATAAAGAGGTCAAAGTATACAACAGTAAATACAAAATATGCATACGTATCAAATGTTATATATAAATACTAAATGTATAAAAAGTAAAATAAGGGGTATTACAAAGTATATTTGGTGATGAGTCTTGCTGTCACTACGTCACAATGTATCCTGTTGCTCAGGAGGTAGAGAGCAATAAGTGCGTCCATGAAGTGCCAGGACGTACAACATTCAATAAGTGCGTAAGAGGGGGTAAGGCATAGGCTATGCAGAGTCTGGGTGAACCCTGCCTTCCCTGCAGGCCTCCCGGAGTGAGCTGGCCGTACCTCTCTCGTCCCTGCCTGCTCCGCAGGGCTGTGCATCTGAAGCCGCCGTAGGAATGAGGTCTGCCGCGCACAGAGAGCGTCTGCGAAGCGACTCAACTCTGAAATGTGGCAGCCACAGTCCCAGGGCGTTCTGGTGCGTGCGTGCGTGCGTGCGTGCGTGCGTGCGTGTGTGCGTGTGTGTGTGTGTGTGTGTGTGTGTGTGTGTGTGTGTGTGTGTGTGTGTGTGTGTGTGTGTGTGTGTGTGTGTGTGTGTGTGTGTGTGTGTGTGTTGGAGGCGTGAAAGCCCTTTTAGAGGTTTGACGTTAGAATTGCCGTCAGGGTCAAGTTAGAAAAAAAAAAAAAAAAAAATCACAGCTGACTCCAGCGAAGCTGCCTTCCTCACACACACACACGGATACGTGCACACACCCCACCAGCGCACAGCAGGCAGTCTAAATCCACTCAGTGACGCCCCCCCCCCCCCCCCCCCCCAGTTCCGTCCCTACCTCACCTTGCCCCTCTTAAGCCCCTCCCCCCCGGCTGAGCCAGAGTCGCCTTTGTGTTCCTTTCAATACGATCGTCCACAGCTTACTGTGTTTCTGTATTTATTATACAGCGTCACAGCAAGGCGTGAGACACCACCGCACACGCACGCACGCACAAACATACGCATACCAAAATGTACACATATTAGCATACACACAAACACAAATATAAGGATACACCCACACAAACCCATATCAGCATACACACACACATCCACACATATCACTACACAAACACATCAACACGCACACACACACACACCAACATACACACACACACACGCGCATATCAGCCTACACACACATTTCAGCACACACACGCATCAAAATATACGCACACAGACATATCAACATACACACACACACACAAATATGAATGCAAGACTGTGTGCGCTGCTACACACAGTCGCACATTAATATTCCCCAGTTGCACAGAAGTTTGTGCTTAAGCACGGCCGGGCTGCCCCAGAAAGCTGCAGCTTACCTGCGTCAGACTCACACACACGCCCGCACACACGCCCGCACACGCACACACACACACACACACTCACACACGCACACACGCTGTTACCGGGGCTTTGAGCGGCTCTAAAACGGAGGAGGTTTCAATGAAATAACACATTTATTTTAGTGAGGAAAAATAGACGATTTGATAATCCCTCGGGTATACTTATTTGTCTTTGTTGACGGAATTGACAGTGTGATGAATTGAATATATCCTAAAGACGTTCTCTCTCTCTCTCTCTCTCGCTCTCTCTCTCGCTCTCGCTCTCGCTGTCGCTCTCTCGCTCTCGCTCTCTCGCTCTCTCTCTCGCTCTCGCTCTCTCGCTCTCTCTCTCTCTCGCTCTCTCTCTCTCAGCATCCAACAGGCAGAGATGGGCGCTGCCATGGACGCACTGGAGAAATGTAAGTTGTTTTGGCAACGTTGGCACGTTCGCCCTTCATCCCCAACAGACACACACACTCACCCAGACACACGCACACACACACACCTGACACAACGCAGACACACACAGGCAGAGACACTCAGACACGCACACAGACACACACACGCACCCACCGTCACATGCACAGAGACACGCAGACACACACACACACACTTGACACAAACGCAGACACACACACACACGCAGAGACACACACACACACACACTCAAAACACTTCTTTCACGCTTCAAGCCTCCCCTCACCCGCGGCCTCAGAGCTGAATATTAGCCCACCGTGTACAGTAAGGCTCGGGGAGGGGGCCGGCGGGGAGGGGGGCTGGCACCGGGCGGTGGCTGGGACCGCCAGCCGGTTGGCCCCCTCATCTAGGACATTAGCCTGTTTGAAGTGGACGCCCAGGGGCCCCCCAGCCTGGAGCCTGGGAGCTGGGAGCCGGACAGGAGGCAGTGGGCCCCGCCAGCCAGGCTGAGAGAGGGCCAAGGGAGGGGAGGGGAGGGAGGGAGAGAGAGGGGGCCAAGGGAGGGGGGGGAGGGAGGGAGAGAGAGGGCCAAGGGGAGGGGGGGAGAGAGAGGGCCAAGGGAGGGGAGGGAGGGAGAGAGAGGGCCAAGGGAGGGATTGAGGGAGAGAGAGGGAGAGGGGGAGGGAGGGAGAGAGAGAGAGGGGGAGGGAGAGAGAGAGACTGGCGAACTCACCGCAGGACCGTGAAGTGAGCCTGTGTGGGGGTGGTTGTGTGGGAGGGAGGGTGTGTGGGGGTTGGTTGTGTGTGTGGGGGGGGTGTTTGTGTGTGTGTGGGATGCATCTTTACGTAAGGGCCTCGCGGGATCTCCTCCATGTACCTATCTGTTTCTATAGATAGACAGATGGAGCAGTGGACGGAGAGGGGGAAGAGGCTAAGAGTGAGGTCTCTTTTTGGTCTTCCTCTGCATGGCTGACTGCAGTGGCGCCGGTAATGCGGCGAGTGATGCTGCACCCCAGCTGGGCGCTGCCGGGGAGCAGACTGTACACATAGCGAGGAGAAAGGCTCTCATACACGTTAGCAAGGAACAAATGTATTCCCTTATCGGTAGCGTGCGCATTTCTGTGTTTGTGTGTGCGTGCGTGTTTGTGTACGAGCTTGTGTTTGTGTGTGCGCGTGTGTTTTTGTGTGAGTGTGTCTTTGTGTGTTTGCAGGTGTGTGTGTGCGTGCACACGTGTTGGTGATTGTGTGTGTGCGTCCCTTTGTGCTTGTGTGTGTGCGTGCGTGTTTGTTTGTGCTCGCCTTTTTGTTTTTCAGTGTGTGTGTGTGTGCGCGACAGACATCGGCCTCATCGACCACATGACCACGAGCAGCGATGTACGCGCACGACCGTACGCCATCAATAATACAAACGCACTGCCGTTGGGTAAACACAGAGACATGCGTCCGCCGGATCAAACTGGAAACTTTCCGTCCTTTCTTTCCGGAAGCAAGACTCGCTCCCGCGGCAACCCTGCGATAAATCAAAAGTACAATTCGTTCGGGAGTGGGGCCGACTAATTAGCCAGCGGTGGACACAAATGGTTTTGCCAAAGCGGGCCCTGGGAAGGTAGGGGCCATAGGCCGGCCGGGTCGTAGCTTTATTTCATCCCGGCCGTAAATTAGCCCCCAGGCGGCCGGTGATTGATTCTGTTTGTGCGCCCAAGTTATTCGTTTTTATGAAACATTAGTGCTTTAGGAACTTATTATTTTTCCGAGCCGTCGTCTGACTTCCCCCCGTGCCTCTCCCTGGCGACTTCTGCGCCCGCCGTGTGTGTGTCTCTGTTTCTGTTACTTTCTTTTTCTCTTTATCACACTCTGTCGTTGTCTTTCTCTTGCTCTCGCTCTCACACTTTTGTTATCTCTTTGTCTCACTCCGTTGTTATCTCTCGCTCTGGCCCCTTTTTCGCTCTCTCGCTATCTCTCTCTTTCTCACTCACTTTGTTGTTCTCTCTCTCTCTCTCTGTCTCTGTCTCTGTCTCTCTCTCTCTCTCTCTCTCTCTCTCTCTCTCTCTCTGTCTCTGTCTCTGTCTCTGTCTCTGTCTCTCTCTCTCTCTCTCTCTCTCTCTCTCTCTCTCTCTCTCTCTCTCTCTCTCTCTCTGTGTGTGTCTCTCTGTCTGTGTCTCTCTGTCTGTGTCTCTCTCTCTCTCTCTGTGTGTGTCTCTCTGTCTGTGTCTCTCTCTCTCTCTCTCTCTCTCTCCTCCCTCCCTCTCCCTCTCTCTCTCTCTCTCTCTCTCTCTCTCTCTCTCTCTCTCTCTCCCTCTCCCTCTCCCTCTCTCTCTGTCTCTGTCTCTGTCTCTGTCTCTCTCTCTCTCTCTCTCTCTCTCTCTCTCTCTCTCTCTCTCTCTCTCTCTCTCTCTCTCTCTCTCTCTCTCTCTCTCTCTTCCCCTGGGAGGGCGTAGTTGGGTGGAGCGTGTCTTCCCCTCTCCCCCTTCTCTCCGTTCTGTTCTCTCTCTCCGATGTGTACCCCTGCCAGGGTGATTGATAGATGCTCATTGCTAGTAAATGAACATTTCCCCTCTCATAAATTGCCGTTTCATGTGACTAGATTAGTGATTCCTTTTTAAAAGGTCAGTTAATTTAAAAAATGGTCTCTCTCGTCCTCTCTGTCTCTCTCTTTCCCTCTCTCCCTCCCTTCCTCCTCCGGCGCCAAATATGTCCCTCCATCCCTCTCTTATTTTATTATTTTACCTCCCTGTGGCTTCACTTGACTTTGAATTACCTCAGACTTGGAATGGCAACCCCCCTGCCCCCCCCCCCCCGCCAACACCACCCGGGATGGGTGGCGTTGGCGGGGGGGGGAGGGGGGGGTGGGTGAGACAGGGCTGTGGGCATGACCCCTCCACCACCAGCACTGGACTCTCCAAACTTCATGACGCTGATGAAGTCGTTATTTGTTTGGTGATTTATAAACCAACAGAGGAACTGTGGGGTTTGCTCATGTTACTTTTAATGTACCCTTGAATTGTTTTGATTATCCACCCGGGGATTGCATAGTGAGTATCAAATGCTTTTCTTTTAAGCAGCAATTAACTCTGTACGCTCACTTGCATTTGGAGGTAGCCCACAGCACCTGAACACAGAGCCCTTTCGGTACTTATTCATTCAGCAGCTTTTCTCCAAAACGATTGTGACGCGTTGGGAATCGAACCAGGTACCTTTCAGGGCAGGGAGTCGACCACATCCCAACCACTAGTCCTGTCCTCAACTGGACGGGACTAATGTCCGCAACATGCGTTTCTTCCGGGAACGGCTGGAAACCCATTTTAGAACACAAAGCACACACTACCTCCCATCCCCCCCGGAAAGAAAGGAACAGCACTCGGCTCACCCAAAACACTTCACCCCGCGATGCCCCCCCCCCCCCTCCTCCCACTCTCTCTCTTGCCCCACCGATGCCCCATTGTGTTTTGCCCGGCCTTGGTCCGTCTCGAGCAAAATAAAGAGGAAGAGCAGCACTGGTCCTCATCTCAACAAGTGTCTGTTGGCCCCCCGGATGGCCACCTTCAATACCGGGAGCGGAACCAGGACTCGGCTGCCATGGTAACTCCTGTTGAAGCGCCATCACCCCCCCCCCCCCCCCCCCCCCCTCCTCCCCAACACACCCCCCCCCCCACCTGCGCCTGCCAAAGGGGCCGCTTGGTTTGCCTCCACAGCAAGACTAATCAAGGACATTAGCCCCTGTGTCATGTGATTCATCATTGATTGTCTTTGTTGGCCCTCTCTCCACTGCCGTCTTGGCTCCCTCACCACCGTCGTCTCGCTGTCTTGGCTTCTTCTTCTTCTTCTTCTTCTTCTTCTTCTTCTTCTTCTTCTTCTTCTTCTTCTTCTTCTTCTTCTTCTTCTTCTTCTTCTTCTTCTTCTTCTTCTTCTTCTTCTTCTTCTTCTTCTTCTTCTTCTCCCCCCTCCTCTCATCTCTCCCCTCCCAACGAGTCTGACACCCCCGACAGCAACGTTCGCCCGTCTCGCGGTGGGAAACATTCGCCCAACGAGGTGCATCTCCATGTTTTATTTAAGAGGGCCTGCTCCCGTATCAGGGGCCACTTTGGGCAGGATACAGCCCTTTCTCTCTGTCTGTCTCCCACCTCTCCCTCCCTCCCTCGCTCTCCCTCTCTCTCTTCCTCCCCCTCCCTCATTTGCGTTGCGTGGCCTCACTCCTGACTGATATCGGGGCTCCAGCAGGAGAGATGGGAGACAGCATCACGGCCGCGTTGGGTTGGACAGCTCAGCCCTCATTACTGAGAGAAGTGTGTGTCTCCGGGCTGGAGAGGCAGTGGGCGAGTGTGTGTGTGTCGACATGCATGTGTGTGTGTGTGTGTGTGTCGACATGTGTGTGTGTGTGTGTGTGTGTGTGTTTCTGTGCGTTTCGGTGTGTGTGTGTTTCTGTGTGTGTTTCGTTTTTGTGTGTGTTTGTGTCTGCATGCATGTAACTGTCTGTCAACATGTACATCTGTCTCTGTGTGTTTGTGTTTCTGTGTGTGTGTGTGCATGCATGTAAATATGTCTGTCGACATGTACATGTACCCGTGTGTGTGTGTTTCTGTGCGTGTGTGTGTGTGTGTTTCTGTGTGTGTGTGTCTGCATACATGTAACTGTCTGTCGACCTGTACATCTATCTGTACGTGTGTGTGTTTCTGTGCATTTGGGCTTGTGTGTGCATGCATGTGTGTGCGGTGCACGGCTGGTTCAGCTCAGTCTTCATTATGTGATGCTCCTGGTTGCTGACAGTCTCTTGGCTGTATCTGTCAGGGCCGTATTAAATGTTAACCACAGCCCAGACTAGGGCAGAACATGAGGGCAAACAAATTGGAGGGTTAGAGAGAGAGAGAGAGAGAGCGAACGGGCGGGCGAGAGTGAGAGAGAGTGATAGAGAGAGAGAGAGAGAGAGAGAGAGAGCGACGGAGACAGAGAGAGATGGAGACAGAGAGAGAGAGAGAGCGATGGAGACAGAGAGAGAGAGAGAGAGAGAGAGAGAGAGAGAGAGAGCGACGGAGAGAGAGAGAGCGATGGAGACAGAGAGAGAGAGAGAGCGACGGAGAGAGAGAGAGCGATGGAGACAGAGGGGGAGAGACAGCCAGGTGGGCGAGTCATGGGGGCACCGACAGAGAGAAAAACGGAGAGCGAGAGGGAGAGAGCCAGGTGGGAGAGTCATGGGGGCTCGGAGAGAGAGAGAGAGAGAGAAGGGGAGTGTTCCCCAATCCCTGAGGCTGCGTCGTCAGGGGTTACGGCGAGGGGTTTGAAGGCGGCGTCAGACGTCTGAGACGGCGTCAGCGTTTATCCTCACGGCGGCCGCTCAGGCGACTCAAGAACCTGATCCCCTCCCTCCTCATCCTCCTCCTCCCCCCCACCTACCTCCCCCACTCACTCCCCACGCACCTCCCCCCCGAAATGAAGAGTGAACCCTGAACGATACGAGACGTAGACTCTCCATTCTCTCTCTCTCTCTCTCTCTCTCGTTCTCTCGTGTTCTCTCTCTCTCTCTCTCTCTCTCTCTCTCTCTCTCTCTGTCTCTGTCTCTCTGTCTCTCTGTCTCTCTCTCTCTGTCTCTCTCTCTCTCTTTCTCTCTGTCTCTCTCTCTCTCTCTCTCGGTCTCTCTCTCTCTCTCGTTCTCTCGTGTTCTCTGTCGTTCTTTCTCTCTGCCTCTCTCTCTCTCTCTCTCTCTCTCTCTCTCTCTCTCTCTCTCTCCGGGTAAAAGCATCGGGTGAGACGGAGGCGTAGATGCCGTGTGCCGCGTTCCCATAGTACAGTACAATGTGACGGACAATGTGGCTCTAAACTCGGGCGCACTTAACCTGGAGCCAGAGTCGGTGCGGTAAACAAGCCGTCCTGACGAGCGGGTTATACCAAGGCCTTTGTCCTGTGATCAAACTCCCCCCGGCAACACCCAGAATGTAAAATCTCACCCGCCGCACGCACACACACCTGTACACACACACACAGACACACATACAGACAAACACACACTCACACACACACACACACACAACACCAAATACACTCTGAAAGGAATTACTGCATTGTGCGTAAACACAAAAGACTGGAGCTGAGTTAAATGTGCGAGCGCCGTTGCTTGGAGTGGAAGTGGGCTGTAGGGTGGGGGGGGGGTAATCAGTATGCTGGGCATGCAGGGGGGGGGGGGGGGAGTGGATTGGGATGGGGGGGATTTCTGAGCTTTTCTATGCAGCGCTGTGCGTCGGGGAATCCACTATATGTTTTTGCGATGCCAAACACAGCATCCTCTGTCCGTCCTCTCTCTCTTCTCGTTCTCTCGCTCTCATGTTCTCCCTCTCTCCCTCTCTTGTTCTCTCTCTCTCATTCTCTCCTCTCTCTCTCTCGTTCGCTCTCTCTCATTCTCTCCCTCTCTATCTCTCTCCGAGACTTGGGTATAAATGGAAAGCAATGTGCTTCCTCTGCTCAGTGCTGTTCTTGTGTCGTCCGCTCCCCTGCTGCATGTTAAACAATCCAAGCGGCCCAAAGACTGCGTTATTTTCTCTAGTCACCTCCCAGGGAGAAAAGTGCCGGTGATTTCCATATTTAACAGCAATACCTGCATTGTCTCTCTCTCTCTCTCTCTCTCTCTCTCTCTGGCTCTCTGTCTCTCTGTCTCTCTGGCTCTCTCTCTCTCTGACTCTCTGGCTCTCTCTCTCTCTGACTCTCTGGCTCTCTCTCTCTCTGACTCTCTGGCTCTCTCTCTCTCTGACTCTCTGGCTCTCTCTCTCTCTGACTCTCTCTCGCTCTCGCTCTCTC
>NC_079434.1:20300434-20322934 GCF_026213295.1 Gadus chalcogrammus | reverse complement strand
TTTCCACAAAAATCCCCGGGATGTGGGGCCTGATTGATTGAGAATGTTGCCGTTTAGGAGACGGATGGTTTGATGTGGGGTTTTTTTGCTTCTCGGTTTCTTTTCGGGGGTTTACGTCGTGTAGAAACACCGAGCAACTAGTTAAAAGTACAAATAAAAGACGTTTCCCCATCAATCTCGGTCGTCGGCCCGGTGTAATGTCCTGCTGACCTTCAGGCTGTTAAGGACAGACCTGCGGGATTAAAAACCTTATCCCACACCACCTAAAGGTCATATGTTCCTTATTAAACATCTTTATAGAGGAGGGGAAAAAAGCAATTTCAAGCTTGTCTCTCCCATCGCACTCCGTGGGGCAGAGCCTTGTCGACCGCTGGTCTGAGCAGGGCAGCATGTCCACTGCCTTCTGGAGGTGGTGGGTGTGTGTGTGTTGGGGGGGGGGGGGCGGGATTGCATATGGACTCAAGATCTAAAGACATACGATCTATCAGATGGCTTGGTCTATACATTCTGACCAGTTTCCTGATAATATAGACTTTGGATACCCCTTAGTCCACTGT
Organism: Gadus chalcogrammus; assembly: GCF_026213295.1. Lineage (NCBI taxonomy): Eukaryota > Metazoa > Chordata > Actinopteri > Gadiformes > Gadidae > Gadus > Gadus chalcogrammus. The sequence goes on along the minus strand of NC_079434.1, from coordinate 20,322,377 downwards.
TCCACTGTTGGCTAGGTGTTTTGTTTCTTCCAAGCCTCGACTTGTGTTTATAATGTATGAGCTCTGGGGTGTTGCCATGATTTTCTGAGAAATATAGCTCTCAATTAATCATATTTATTCTATGATGCTATGGGCGGTAGTTTCCAGCACATCTTTAATATAATTCTAGTTAAACCACTTTTCTTCCCTTTATGATGGATAAGAGACAAATCTGTTGCATATCTATTCTTCTGTTCTGACGCCCTGATTAAATCATGAGTCTTATACTTCAAACGATGACAACCCATAAGCTGGCTGCAGATGTTTTAAACGAAACACATGGAGGCCTCGGTGCTGACAATACCCTGTTGAGGTGTCAGTGACACAGATAATACAAAACATCGCTGCTGCTGCTGCTGCTGCTGCGGTGGCTGAGTTTGTGTTCAGGGCGGTAATGTCAGACTAGCCCTGTTTTCGTTGCTCCAATACAGCAGTTAGAGGGCAGCTCTGTCTACGGGCCGCCATGTTGGTGTTTAAATGTTAATTTAAGGCAAGGTCGTTTGTGTTCACGTGTTAACAGGTCATATGGTGCTCATCGTCTGTGTGTCCAAAACAACATATGTATTAAAACTGGACTGTCGCCACACAAATATTCAAGATAATAGCTGCTATAACTGCTACCGCAGTTTATCTTCTCAAATTAATAAGAAATTGCTTTTGTTTCCAACGAAAAACAAAAATATTATTTAAAAAGCCATGAGGATGGGGCCTGTTGGTGGGATTTCTGAAGGAGTTACCAACTCGGTGGTTCCCAACGGACAACTGAAATAATGTGGCTTTATTATCGTCTCACTACTGCACTGAAGACACTGTACAATTTGTTTGGTTCGGAAGTAGTACCACGTAATTAGGATTAGCAGAACACTCAAACACAGTCCCAAGTTTTCCTTGAAGGCCTTATAAGGAGTATAACACACAGAGTCCCTACAGTGGCAATTGACACTAGAACCGTCTACATAGTTAAACAACACGGCGCCCGGGAAATGACCACGGAAATCTCCACAAAAGAAGTGGATCATCCATTTCCCCTGCCCCCTTTCAAAAAGTCTGCCCCTGAAAAGCCATAACACACAGCCACAATGACGTTAAATTGCCAAACAGTCACTACATTTCATTGTTCTTCTCCAAAAATAACATCAATCCACCACAAGATTCAAAAGTAGTCCAGGAGTAACTCTTTTGGAGACGAGGCATCATGGGAAATGTAGTCTTTATTCAAGGAAAGTGACTGCTTTTGAAAAAATCCTTGCAGGGCCTTTCTAGAGGCCGGGCCGAATGACAGGGCAGCGTTAACCACGTGGCACAGCCACGCCTTAGCCTCATCTCCTATAGGTCAAGAGACGCCGTCGATTAAGTCGTAATTAGCATTGGGTTTGAGGACATTCAGTTACTTTAAAAAAAACAATTTGGTATTTCAGCTCGCCTCGCTTCGGCGAATGCATGAAGCTGTCCGGACGTAAATGATACATGTGTGAATATATATATATATATATATATAAACATTTATATATATAAGTGTGATGGACAGCGTGTGTGGCAACAGCTTCACGTACGTCGTTAGCGACATTAGCCCCTTATCAACAGAGCAGTTTCCCGGCTGCAACAGACCTCTGACGGTATCGTGTTGCGATACCGTCGGGGGGGGGGGGGGGGGGGGATCGGAGCAATGAGAACGAAGCTAACCTAATCACCACGTTGACTTAATATCGTCAAGCCCCAACGGAAAATAATAACAGTGTGATGTCGACATCAACACTGTTGCTCAGGGAACGCCGTAGATAGCCAATCAGTAGGAGTAGCGGCCTGTTACGCACATCTGGAAGGTCGCCCAGCTGTGGAGATAAGAGGCTAAGTCCGCGTCGGAAGAGGATTCGCTCGGACGGTAGGAATCCTTCAGAATGAGGAAAACGGAGTAGAAAGAGGGACAACGAAACTGAAAAGAAGAGTAACTGTACAGCGTATTGTTTCGTATTACCGTAAGTACCACAAGCTAAGGTATAAGACAATTCGCAGCATCGTAGCGTCCCATGAATACTGTAAGATACATCGGCAAATCTGGAGGTTTACAAAAAAAAATGCTTTGCCTTCCTGCTGTGTGATCGTCACAGTCAGCCTCGGAGAGGAACAAAAAATCAAAACAACAGAAACAATATATTGTCAGGTAATATAGATATATTTGGGCTCCACATTACACCCCTATACACAAAAATGTCTTGCCACAAAGTCTTTCTTTGTGAGGGGCCGTTTCGCCCGCTGTGGACATAACTAACACTGACAGGACACACATCTGTCTACATCTGCTCACGAGGGGGGGTCGGCAATGAAAGGTCAAGGTTTTGTGGGGAGGGGGGGGGGGGGGGGGGGTTATTCCAACCACAACCAATAGCGTGACAGTGGCACCCGCGGCCGTTGCCTGCGTCCTCCCCTTCATCCGCTCTGCCACTCAACCCAGAAAAAGTAGACGATGCCCATCTCGGCACGTAGGTAAGAGTGCGTTCGTTTGCGTTCGTCAAACGTCAAAACGTCAAACCCCTCGGTGGTACCATCCCCCCTCTCCCCCTCTCCGGCCCCCTCCTCCTCTCTCGCCCACTGCCGCTGGTTCAGCGTCCGCCGTTAAGAGTCCCTGTCGCTGTCGTCGGCGCCGTACATGTCCGCCAGCTTCTTGAACCTTGGCCCCCACTCGCTCAGGTAGTTGTAGTCCTGGTCGCCGTCGGTGGTCACCGACTCCAGCGAGCTCAGGGACTCGGCCACCGAGCCGCTGCCCTCGTAGGCGTAGGTGGCCAGCGAGTCGTAGGGCGGCGCCGTGGGATCCCCGTCGTTGTCCTGCAGCCGCTGGCTGATGAACTCCCGGACGTCCCCGTTGTGGCCGTGGCCGGGGTCGCAGGCGGGCGGCGGCGGCGGCACGGGGCGGCGCACCGGCGGGTAGAAGGGCTCGGGGGCGATGTCCCGGCGCTGCTTGCTCTCCTCGATGGCCTCGGGGTTGCGCAGCGTGCCGATGTCGAAGGCCTGGGTGTCCTCCTCGCCGCCACCCTCGTCGTTGTAGCTCACCACGTTGTCGCGCACGTCCTCCTTGGAGATGATCAGGGGCTCCTTCTTCCTCTGCCTCCGCAGGGTGGCGAACAGAACCACGATCACTGGTAGGGGGGGTAGAGGAGCACAGAGTCAGAGATGGGTTAGGAAGAGGCGAACAGAACCACGATCACTGGGAGGGAGAGTAGAGGAGCACAGAGTCAGAGATGGGTTAGGAAGACGGAACAGAACCAGGATCACTGGGAGGGAGAGTAGAGGAGCACAGAGTCAGAGATGGGTTAGGAGGAGGCGAACAGAACCACGATCACTGGGAGGGAGAGTAGAGGAGCACAGAGTCATAGATGGGTTAGGAAGAGGCGAACAGAACCAGGATCACTGGGAGGGAGAGTAGAGGAGCACAGAGTCATAGATGGGTTAGGAGGACGGAACAGAACCACGATCACTGGGAGGGAGAGTAGAGGAGCACAGAGTCATAGATGGGTTAGGAAGAGGCGAACAGAACCACGATCACTGGTAGGGAGAGTAGAAGAGCACAGAGTCAGAGATGGGTTAGGAAGAGGCGAACAGAACCATGATCACTGGGAGGGAGAGTAGAGGAGCACAGAGTCAGAGATGGGTTAGGAGGACGGAACAGAACCACGATCACTGGGAGGGAGAGTAGAGGAGCACAGAGTCAGAGATGGGTTAGGAGGAGGCGAACAGAACCAGGATCACTGGGAGGGAGAGTAGAGGAGCACAGAGTCAGAGATGGGTTAGGAAGAGGCGAACAGAACCAGGATCACTGGGAGGGAGAGTAGAGGAGCACAGAGTCAGAGATGGGTTAGGAAGAGGCGAACAGAACCAGGATCACTGGGAGGGAGAGTAGAGGAGCACAGAGTCAGAGATGGGTTAGGAGGACGGAACAGAACCACGATCACTGGGAGGGAGAGTAGAGGAGCACAGAGTCAGAGATGGGTTAGGAAGAGGCGAACAGAACCACGATCACTGGGAGGGAGAGTAGAGGAGCACAGAGTCAGAGATGGGTTAGAAGGAGGCGAACAGAACCAGGATCACTGGGAGGGAGAGTAGAAGAGCACAGAGTCAGAGATGGGTTAGGAGGACGGAACAGAACCAGGATCACTGGGAGGGAGAGTAGAGGAGCACAGAGTCATAGATGGGTTAGGAAGAGGCGAACAGAACCACGATCACTGGGAGGGAGAGTAGAGGAGCACAGAGTCAGAGATGGGTTAGGAAGAGGCGAACAGAACCACGATCACTGGGAGGGAGAGTAGAGGAGCACAGAGTCATAGATGGGTTAGGAAGAGGCGAACAGAACCACGATCACTGGGAGGGAGAGTAGAGGAGCACAGAGTCATAGATGGGTTAGGAAGAGGCGAACAGAACCATGATCACTGGGAGGGAGAGTAGAGGAGCACAGAGTCAGAGATGGGTTAGGAAGACGGAACAGAACCAGGATCACTGGGAGGGAGAGTAGAGGAGCACAGAGTCATAGATGGGTTAGGAGGACGGAACAGAACCACGATCACTGGGAGGGAGAGTAGAGGAGCACAGAGTCAGAGATGGGTTAGGAAGACGGAACAGAACCAGGATCACTGGGAGGGAGAGTAGAGGAGCACAGAGTCAGATTGGTTAGGAGGACGGAACAGAACCACGATCACTTCTGTGAGGGCACATTGAGGAGCACAGAACAACGATCACTGGAAGGACGAGTAGAGGAGCACAGAGTCAGAGAGATGGTTTAGAAGGTGGGACCAGAACCACGATCACTAAGGGCACAAAGAGGAGCACAGAACAAGGATGACTGTGAAGGCACATAGTGGAGCACAGAGAGGTTAGAAGTAGGCAACAGAACCACGGCCCCTACTGTGAGGGAACTAAGACGGAGGACACAGAACACAGAGAGAGAGGAGCGGCTGTTTGAAAAGCGTCATTACGAAACAAGCAAAACAAAAGCTCAAACACCCCGCCGCTGAACAAAGGAGTTTGTTGTGCTTGTTTCTCTGTGCTCTGTGTCCTTCTCGGCGGTTCTGAGAGCCAGCCTGCGTCCACTGGGACGGACTGATGTGTGAGAGTGTTCACCACCATCTGAGGACTCTGTCCGTCTGTCAGACTGGCACGGCGAACGCGGGGAGACAGCGTTTGGAGTTTCTTGCCGGGCTTCAGAGCGCCCTTCAAATAAACCATCTTGTTCCAACACATATTGTCTAAACAAGAGGTTTTTGAAGGGACGTAGTGGGTTCAAGTCAGTCCATGTGTTTGACTTAAAATACTATACTACCAATAAATAAAGGACGACACCTACCAAGGTGTGCTTAACTGGCCTGATTAACAGTCTCTCTGAGTATACACTCGTGTTCCCCAACCCGTTTGAGCTCCTCTTCCCGTTCTGAGCAGACATTTGTTGTCGCCCCGTCTTCAACAGTTTTTGGTGCTTCTGCCGCCTCACACTTGGTTTGAACCCCATCAACATCTGCCGCTGATATCCTCGTCCCAGTGAACATATGCGTGTGCAGCGCACTCGGCGATTAGTGGCTCTCTGCCGGCTGCCAAACCGGCCGGCTGTTTGTATTTACAGGACCTTAATGCAACCTTTAAAACCGTCCGATTTCAACACAAATGTGCTATTAAATATTGATAGCCTTTAAGTTAGCCAGCATCTAAAGGCATATCAGGTAACCCCAAAGTTGGAGCTCCATGTTGGGGAAACACTCGGCCTATACCCCCCAAGGCAAGTCTAGTCACTTATTGAATGTTGTACATCCTGGCACTCACTAAATAGTACTTAGCAATGCCTGGCATCTTATCCTAGCTATCTCTGTTGTACACAGGGAATGGGTTAACCTAGCGATTGTTAGTGTTTGGCACTTGGTTCTATGAACATCCTTACTGTTCCGACAGCGATATATTTCTGTTTCTCTTTCTTCTGACGAATGGACTTATTGTAATTCACCTTGGATAAAAGCATCTGCTAAAAGCCCTCAATGTAAAGGTAAATATTAGCTCCGCCCACCCCTGCCCAACGACATAGAGGAGCACAGAGAGAGAGATGGGTTAGAAGGAGGGACCAGAACCACGATCACTGGATGGGAGAGTAGAGGAGCACAGAACAACCATCACTGAGGGCAGATAGAGGAGCACAGAAAGAGAGATGGGTTAGAAGGAGGGGACAAAACCATGATCACAGTGAGGGCAGATAGAGGAGCACAGAGAGACTGATGGGTTAGAAGTGGACACAGAGGAGCACAGAACAACGATCACTGAGGGAACATAGATGAGCACAGAACAACGATCACTGAGGGAACATAGATGAGCACAGAACAACGATCACTGAGGGAACATAGAGGAGCACAGAACCACGATCACTGAGGGCACATAGAGGAGCACAGAACCAGGATCACTGGTAGGCCAGATAGAGGAGCGCAGAGAGGGGGACGGTTCCTCACTCAGCAGGATGATGGAGCAGAGCAAGATGGCCACCAGGGCGCCGGTGCTGAGTCCCGCCCTCGCCGCCAGCGCCTCGGCGTTGCACAGCTGCATGTTGCCGTCGCGGTCGCACGTGCACACGCGCACGGTCAGCGTGTTGGTGCTGCTCAGCATGGGGTACTCGCCGTCGGAGATCACCACGGGCACCAGGTACACGCTCCGCTGCAGGCTGAGGTAGCTGTTCCTCCGCGTCAGGATCCACGCCGTGTTGTCTGCAGCGGGGATGAAGTTACTTTCAGTTTGTTTTTTTTAAGGCGTTTTCAAGGTGCTTTTAACGTTGAAACCTTGATGTGAAAGCGTTATTATTATTATTTTTTTGTATTTATTTTTTACTGTAATCAATTCAGTTCAATTTTATTTGTAAAGCCCTTAATCACCATTACAGTCTCAAAGGGTTTAACAGGCCAAATATTTATGACACCCCTCTTTACCCAGGCCCCCACACGGGCAAGAAAAAACTCCCTTGAAATCAGCAAGGAAAAATTATCTTGAGAAGAAACGCATGGTAGGGGATCCCTTCTTCCAGGCCTTCGACCCTATACTCGACCCTTAACAACAACACTATTAACTAACGAAAGGCATTCTTCATTCATCAATGCTATTAACTCACCAATGGCATTGAACAAGCAATCTGAAAACTTTTTCTGCATTTGCGTTAACTTGTTCACGTGAAAGCGTGCTCAGGATAATAATACTCGCTTGTTTATTATTTATAGTGTTTATTGTTTACTCTTGTTGACCCTTAACAACAGCACTACTAACCAACAAAGGCATTCTTCAACCAATGCTATTCACTCATTCTACACAAATCTACAAAGGCTGTGTGACGCCCAAACAACAAACAAACAAACATTTGTTTGAATTTTATTTCAAACCTGACATAAAATAAAACACATTGATGCGTGGGGACGGACGGCGGTAAACAATCCTAACAAACACCGGTGTCAGCGGAGCGTGCCCTCGGCTTCCCCGGGCGCATTAACGCCGTCGACCACACGGCGGGGCTCACCTTTGTTGTCACGCACAGAGAAGTTGGCCTTGCCCGAGGCCTCCGGCGCCAGGCTGAAGACGAAGCGGTGCCCTCCTATGGGGTTGTCTGGGTCGCTGGCACTCACCGTCTGTATCCTCTAGAACCAGACACACACACACACAACGTATTCAGGATGAGTAGTCAACAAGGCCGAAGCCCAGACCTGCCTCTGTGATGATATCGCTCCGAATAGGTTTCATGTTGTAGATTGAGTGTTTTAGCATTCAAAGTGTTGTTTTTGTCGTGCTGGGCGCAGCGCAGGGGGTTTGGGTCAGCGACACAAGGTGGTAAAGTAAGCACCGCATGCAGAAGCTGTTTTCCGGCTCCGCACTCCTTCCTTTAGTTGATAGCGTCTTATATACACGCGCCCATCTCGTACTTTTGAGATGGAACACCATGCGCCTCGAGCAGAAGTGGACCAGGAAAATAGGACAGGATCCAGCACCATTTACTAAGTTAGCGCTAGACGCTTTCATCCGAGGGGACTTAAAGTTAACTTTTCTGTCATTAATGAGCGGGTCATTACTGACAGCACTCAAGGTTGCAGACGTTTGGGGTTTGAGAATCGAGATCCGCTCGTCTGGGAGTGCAACGCGCACACTGCTAGAAGGACCTGAGGACAGATCCAACCCAGACCCTGAGACACGTAAATGACTCATTTAGAGAACGCTTTTCTAAAGATTGGCCACTCAAAGCGCTTTACTTTAATGCCTCACATTCACCTGTTCATGCACACATTCACACGGCGACGGCGGTGTGAACCACGCAAGGCGACAGCCAGCTCGTCAGGAGCAGTCAGGGTGAGGCGTCTCGCTCAGGGACGCCTCGACGCTCAGCTAGGAGGAGCCGGGGTTCGAACCAGCAACCTTCTGGTTACCAGCCAACCCGCTCCACCTCCTGAGCCACGTGCCGCCCTACGTGCGGGGGTCGTACCTGGTTGGCTCGGGCGTTCTCACAGACGAACGTCTCGTAGTTTGTGGCGAAGGTGGGGGCGTTGTCGTTGACGTCCAGGATCCGGATGAAGACGGGGACACGGGTCATCTGGCGAGGGGCGTCTGTGGAGGGGTCAGGGGGGACAGCGGTCAGCTGCGAGGTCGTTTTCAAAGTTCAAAGTTTCAAAGTATTTTGGTTAATATCTTTAAGACTTCTACGTAAAACTGAGCAGAAACTCTTTTTCTCAGGCTGCCTTTGCCTTTTTCTGATCATTTTGTGATTTTTTTTGTCGCAAAAATGTATCGCAAAACCTGAGCTGTTTGTTTAAAACAAACCACCCTAGCGATAACGTTGTCTTCTTGAAATGTCATCATTTGCCGTATTCATGAACCATCTCTGGTAAAAAATGTTGATTTTATTATAGTACAATTTCGCTCATTGATGAAATCACGCTCTGAACACTCTTTTTTTTTCTTTTTCTTTTTTTTTTCAACGACCTTGCTTGTGCTTATCAGGCCGATCTGTGTCTATCCCTACCCCTCTTTGGTTTCACGCAATTCAGGTCCAATCTACACGCCCCCCCCCCCCCCACCCTCTCCATTTTAACCCACTTTCCAACCGGTCTTCAATCTCCGAAATGCCTTTGAATTTACCATCCTGATAAAAGGGCATTTCTTAAATTAGGTAAAAAGCGACACCTCTCTCCCCCCCCGCCTCCTTAACCTCATACCCCAGTTACCCAGCAGTGCCTAATCCCTCAGATGTGGGCGGGGTGCGGTGGAAACAGTAGTGGGGCCTTAGTGAGGGCCAGCTCCCAGGTGGGGGAGTGTCTAATGGTGTCAGGGTTAATCAGAGCGCTGCTAGAAAATACTCCCAAGACCAAAGGAGTAATTGTTTGTAGTAGAAATGTGAAGCGGAAAACATTCAGCCACATGGACATTTGGATATCTGAATGAACCAATTGAGGTTCATTTTTGGGAATAAACCGTTAAACGGTTGAGAAAAACATTCCATGCGTAAATAGAAAAATATTATGTACGGAAAAAGAGTTTAATGCCTGGAATGTAATTTTTATCAAATCTCTGTGGATTCTACTTGATGTAGAAATAATATTAGTCAGAGATTAACCAATTTAGGTTCATTTTTAGAAAAAAAACATTGAAAACGTTTAAACCACTCGTGTGTAATTTAATCCAATCTTTGTCAATTCATCGGAAGTAATCATTGAGACTTGTGCCATTTTACATGTCAAAATTGGCCTGGGTGAATCAGCCAAACCCGCGTGGCGTCAATGCCGGCCGTCCGTAATGAGTAAAAAGTTGTTCTCTGCACTCACTGAACTCGGTGGCGATGATGGAGATGTTGTGCCAGGCGGCCTCCTCTCTGTCCAGCTCCCTCAGGACGAACACTGAGCCGTTGCCCGCGTGCACGTTGAACACTCTGTCCATGTCCGTCCGCCGATCAATGGAGTATCTGCAGAGTGCACGCACACACACACACACACACACACAAACGTGCACACACACATGCACACACATGCACGCACACACACACACAGGCACACGCACATACACACACGCACAAATGTGCACACACATAGACACACATACACATACATACACACACACACACACACAGGTACACAGAGGGAGAGAGAGAGAGAGAGACGTTTCAATCATGCGGGCGAGTCAGATAGGGAGGCTAGGAGGCGCGGAGGGAAAGTTCAGCACAGCGCCTCCAAGACGCGTGCAGGACGGGTTTAGACCCGTCACTGTGGGGAACTTCTTCAGCCCAAAATAAACAAGTCCTCCAGAATAGACTGTGGGCTCCAGCGGGGAGAGACAATGTGTTTGGAGTTGCCTCACAAACAAACGCACACACACACATACACACACACACACAGACAAACACAATCACGATCACGAGTTGAGACATACACACACACACACACACGCACACCTTGAAACAAGCACACATACACATGCACAACGACACACACCTTGACACACAAGTTCAGACATACACACAAACACGTTAACACATGTGTGCATGGAGACACACACACACACACGGGGATGCACATGCTCCATCTGTGTGCAATCAATACACACGCATGCACGCAGGCTAGAAAATGTGCACAGCTGACATAGTCACGTGCACATAGACACAGGCACAAACACACACAGAAATCCATATGTCAGCACAAAACAAATTCTAACTATGCATATATATATATATATATATACTGTACAAGTAAACACAGGCATGCAACCACAAATTCAAACACGTATACATAAGCAAACACATGTACATGCATTCACACTGACTGACGCAAAAACACATGCACACACACGCACACACACACACACACACACACACACGGGAGCCAACAGGTTATCCAGTGGTAATGTTTTCCTGTGTTTGCTGGACTGGCGATGCATCAGGGTGATTAATGGAGTCGCAGGCGACAGGGGGGCCAGCCGGAGAGGACACACACCCCGTCGGGGAGAGCATGAGCGAGGGCTCTCTCCGCACCGCTGCGCCTCCACCCGCCAACACCCCCAGCACTCTCTCCACCTCCGGCAGCTTCCTGGCACGCGCACCCCCCTCTTCGTCTCCTCGCCCAGATCCCTCCCACCAACCCCCCCACACACACACACACACACACACACACACACACACACCCCTTCACCGCATCGACCGTTTTACTATCTTTATCAAAACAGCCCCATCCTCCTCCTCCTCCTCCTCCTCCTCCTCCTCCTCCTCTCCTCCCCACTGGGTAGCTCTGGCGTGTCCATGTATCTACCACCAGCCTCTCAGAGAGGCTCAGCCTCTCCTCTCTCTCCTCCTTCGGTCTCTCTCTCCTCCTCTCTGTCTCCTTATCCTCTTATCTCTCCCTGCTCTCTCTCCTTCGTCCTCTCTGTCCTCCTCCTCCTCTTGCTCGACCCTCCGTCTCCATCGCCGCCAGGCATAGCCCCTCCTCGTTCGCCCTTTTCCCCCCTCTGTCCCTCTCTCTAGCTCTCTCCTCCACCTCCCTCCTGCATCTCCTCCTCCACTGCTGCTTACAGAATGCTGTCCTCCTCCTCCTCTCTCTCTCTCTCTCTCTCTGTCTCTCTGTCTCTCTGTCTCTCTCTCTCTCTCTCTCTCTCTCTCTCTCTCTCTCTCTCTCTCTCTCTCTCTCTCGTCTCCTCTAGCATCTCCTCTCGCTCTCTCTTCCTCCACCACCACCACCACCGCCATCCGAGCCAGACCCAGTCTCTCCCCTCTCTCTCCTCCTCCACCTCCACCAGCACCCCCAGCCATACCCAGCCTCTGTTGTCCTCCTCCAGTGTAGCTGAACCCGGTAGATCGTTTGCGCCTGGCGGGCTTGCTAATTACCTTCCTCATATTCTGCTGGAATCACTCGTCCCCTGATTAACGACCAGGAAATAACGGTTTAACCGTGTGTCCCGTGTCCTGTGTGTGTGTGTGTGTGTGTGTGTGCCTGTGCCTGTGTGTTTGTATGTGTGTGGGTTCGCATTTGGGTGCACGACTCCAGTCGTGCACAATGGGAGCATGGGCATTCTGTGTGCCGGTAGGCAGGCAGACAGACCGGTACACCGCTCAATAACTTCAGCAGGTCCGAATGCAACAATTGCACAGGCTTATGACAGGTCTGCCACAGCCATAGATACCAGCTGAAAATATCATACATAATAGATGAGTTATGGGGTTATAGCAGCAGGGGTGAAATAAGTCCAAGGGCCAGGCTATGGACTCAGAGGGGAGGAGTTTGAATGTTTGATGGCCACAGGCAGGAATTACCCCCTGTTGCGCTCCGCAGTGCAACTCAGTGGAATGACATTTCCATTTCCATTTAGGGCCTTTAGCTGACACTTTTATCCAAAGCGACGCACATTCACACACCGACGGCTGAGTCAACGTCGCAAGGCGACAGCCAGCTCGTCGGGAGCAGTCGGGGGGAGGTGTCTTGCTCAGGGACATCTCGACACTCGAACTAGCAACCTTCCGGTTACAAGTCAACCCTACTGAGCTACTGCAGGCCCCTACACAAGCTCTGAATATCCTCCTCTGCTTGACCAGCATGTCTACGAGCTGTTGGGAGTCATCGTCCGAGATGACACACGACTTGGGCGGCCTGCTCCTCTCTGACGCCCCCGCCACCGCCGGAGAGTCCAGCTCCAACGCTGCGTCATCGGCCTCGCGGGTGAGTTTGTTTCGTGAGTTGGCATCCGCAACTCTCAACCTGCTGCCTCCGGACACCGCAGGACAAAGAACAGCACCGGCAACCGAAGACACTATTGAAGAACAGTTTAAGATTGTTGTCCCTTTCCCATTTGCCAACTCCTCTGTCGGACTGAAACCACTGAAGGTCTTCATGCCACTCCAGACCAGACTTATATACTGTCGTACTGCTAGTCTCTCTCATGTTGTTGTGCTGGTGTCTCCACTCGAGTCCCAGACTTCTTCTCTTGAGCCTGTCTGATATTCCCTCTCATGTCCCGTTGCATCGTCCTCCCCTCCTCACTATTACCAGTTCTAAAGGCCCTCTACTCTGCATTCAAGAGGCCTGCATGTCCCTCGTTACCCTGGCTTGTTATTGGAACAACAATGGATGGTCCTCGCTGGGACACGGCGGTCCACACAGAAGTGGATGTTATATGATACACATCCTCAGCCCATCAAAGCATCAATGTCCTCCCCGTGCTGCGGCTCCCAGAGTGCGTGCCGGTCTGCCACCTCTAACAGCCTCATGGGCGTCTCACGGGTCTCTCCCGACCACCTCCTCCCTGCAGAACGGACCCTTCACCAGAGGCACATCGCAGGGGTGGATGTGTACCAGGCTGCGGTGTGACCTCCCCCGTTGGGGGATCCTGTGCATCCTTAATGTTGGCATACATCGAGTCCCCGGGCTCCGCTTCTCCCTGGCAGGACAGCTCACACACTGGGCGAGGTCGGGCAGGGTTGTTGCCATGGTGACGTGGTCCAAGCCACCGAACACTGGGTTGTGACGAGGGGATTCTGGGCCGCTTGGGTCTTGAGTTGAGCTACGAGCCACGGTAACAGGAACCGCGGGTCGCGCCATCTGCCGTCAACTACAACAACAAGCTCCTGCCTGTATGCTGATCGCGCTCGGTGCAGACGCATTCGATCCCCGACGGTCCGGAAAGCCACGTAAACGTGGTCGGGTATATCCCGGGGTAATCTCCCGCTGGCCCTGGTGAGCGGGGAGGAGATGCAGCTTGTGTACGGCTTGTATCTCCTCCTCTAAATAAGTCTCTGTTGTCTCTCACTCTCTCTCCCGATCTCCGCTTTGTTCCGGTTCCTCCTCTGTGTCCTTCCGGAGAGTTCCGCGCGGACGTCGGCGGTGGTTCTGGATGAACAACGCCAGCCTTGGCGCCGCGGCCGCCCGCTCCCCGGAGGGTCTCGCGCGGCCACGGGGCTGCGGACGACAGCGGCTGCGTGACGGCGGCGCGGATGAATGGAAGCGGTAATTCCACTGTCACAAAAAAACACAGAGCAGGACTCTCTCCCCACCACTGGCCTGATTTGGAGAGGCTGCAGATTAAATAAGGAACAAGCAAACAACTGAACAAGTGTGATAAAAGAAGAGAGTTAAAAGTCAGAGGAAAAAGTGTGTGTGTGTGTGTGTGTGTGTGTGTGTGTGTGTGTGTGTGTGTGTGTGTGTGTGTGTGTGTGTGTGTGTGTGTGTGTGTGTGTGTGTGTGTTTGCACGCTATTAAGCTGGGTCATTATGTGTGTTGGTTGTGTGTGTGTGTGTTCAGTGTGGTTGGCTTTTGTGGGGGAGTAGTTTGAATGTGGTTACATCATGTGTGTGTGTGTTTGTGTGTAGGTGCCGTTGTCTGTGTGCAGGTGCTTGCATGATGTTATGCCCGCCAGAGGTGGTGGTGGTGGTGGTGGTGGAGGTGGTGATGGTCACACAGGTTGCCAGTGCTGTATAATTGTATCCTCCTTAAAAAGAATACAACATGGCACCAGCACCATGAACACCAGGCTGTCCACAATCTGTCACACTCTGTTTTACACTTGTGTGTGTACTTGTGTGTATGTGCTTGTGTGTGTGTGCATGTGCGTATAGCAGGGGATTCATTAACGTGCTCCCTGGAGTACCATGTGTGTGTGTGTATCTGTGTCAGTTACACACATGCATGCATGTCTGCACACTTGCAACCTCTAGAGTTTGAGAGTGCGTGGAGGATGGACTTTGGTGTCTGTCGTGGAGGTAGGGTGGGAGGGGGGAGGGGGGTAGTGCTCGCGCACAGACAGATAACAATCACTGGATCTCAGCAGACCTCCCCTAACAACCCTTAGGTCTTAGCTACACCCTCTCCCCCCCCCCCCCCCCTCATGCCCAACCCTGTCTCCTCCCCCTCCTCTCTGGCTGTAAATGCCAGCGGGTAGGTACCGCACGGATGATGGGTGATAAAAGAGAATGATATCATATTTGACACCCGCAATAAAGTACTGGAACTTCAACCTTGAGAATCAACTCCCGGCGTGGCTCGTAAAAAATGAAGAAAGTCTCTTAGTACGAGGACCGCAGGCCCAACCTCGCCCGCCCTTTTCCTTTTGAGTGCCGCTTGGGCCGTGGCGAAACGACGGCGGTGGCATTGATTGTGTTATCTCGCTGAACTATGGTATGCTAATGAAGCGCTGGTTTTATTTCCAGGGAGTACACTGCGTAAATGTCTCCGGAATCCAGGTTGTACCGAGGGGGGGCTAGTGCCCTCTTTGCAAGGGCGCGTTTTAGAGGGACCGGGATGGGAGGCTCGCTGACATTCAGGACAAACTCCAGAAAGCGTGGGTTTCGAGTTTGGGGTTTTGGGACGGGATATCCGCCCGGTTTTTCATCCACTTTCAGCTGAAAGGAGCTGGGTTTGATGCTCGATGACATTCAAGCCAAACTCAAAAGGAGGTGAGTTTGGGGTTTAAGGATGGGATATTGTAGTTGTTCCTACAGACTTCCAGCCGAGTTTAGCTGGGTTTGAGACTCGATGACATTCAAGCCAAACTTGTGTTGATTTTTGAGTTTGGGGTTTTAGGATGTGATATAGTAGTTATTCCTTCCGATTTCCAACCGAGACCAGCTTGGTTTGACACTCGATGACATTCAAGCCAGATTTGTGTTGAGTTTCGAGTTTCAAGGTTTGAGGATGGGATATCGTAGTGTTTTTTCCCCGACTTCCAAACGAGAGGAGCTGGGTTTGACACTCGATGACATTCAAGCCAAACTTGTGTTGAGTTTCAAGTTTGGGGTTTTAGGATGTGATATCGTAGTTGTTTTTCCCTCAATTTCCAAACGAGAGAAGCTGGGTTTAATCTCCCCCCCCCATCCATGTTCTCGGTTTACCTGGAGGCATCCTTCAGCGAGATAACCTTCACCCCCTACCTGCTCCTTAACGACGTGAGGCTACATAATCGGCGTCGCTTTGGATAAAAGCGTCTGCTAAACGACCGTTGCAACCATCTTCCTGCAAATGGAAAACCCAGGAACGTTGAGCAATTGTTGATTTTCAGGAGGGGGGGTTCTTTCAATTCCGTCGGGCCCTCCCGCTGTGCGTTGATACCTTCCAGAACATTCGCACTCCTTCTCAACGCCATAATCCGCCACGAATGCTACTTTCATCCCGGTGTTCGCCCCCCCCACCCCCCTCTCCTCCGGAATACTGTCATCCATGTCAAATTCAGCCAACTTTATTTGTGAAGCCCCTGTGTTGTGAATCCAATCTCGAAAGGGCTCGACGGGGCCCTGGGTCGGATGGGCCCCCCCCCCCCAGCGTAAGACCCCCTGAGAAAGGGCCAGGAAAAAAAATTAAAATGAGAACACATAAGAGGGATCCTTCCCCGGGAGATGTCTCGGAGTACAATAGGTGCCGGGGGGCAGACAGCAGACACAACGAGTTAAACCTCTTTTACATTACTCTTCCTGCATCGCTCTGCCTCAATACCAGCTCCTTCTTTTTTTCTTTTTTTTCACCCCACTTCAGACGGGATTGGTGGAAAAAAGAAAGAAATCTATTTGTTCCCTCGCAGCCACGCGGCTCATGCTCTTAGCCGGATCAAATCCATCCTCTTTTGACTTCCCAGCGGTGGGAGGGGCTTTGGTTTCCAATGACAACAGCACAGTTAACCTCTTTCACGGGGCTGTCATAGCCGGGTTAACAAGTGTGGTGCTTGACAGCCGGGGAGTCTGTTTCATGCCGGTGCGTCGCCATAGACGAGTCGAGTGAAGTCGTTTTTGTGTCCGGAGCTCTGGTGCACCGGGGACGAAGACGCCAGATGAAATCATTTTTTTTGGTGACTTGTGTAACTGACATCAGTTGATCCGGCTGCTGCACACGCGCACGCACACGCACACGCGCAAACACACACACACACACACACACACACACACACACACACACACACACACACACACACACACACACACACACACACACACACACCAATCACACACACACTAGTTGCTTCAATATTGATTGTAGGCTGGAAGTTGCTTCGGTTGAAAGCATCTGCTGTAAGTAAATCCATGTAAATATCCAGATGTAAATCCAAATGTAAATTGAATTTGCCTAACCTGCCTGTGTGTTTTGAGGCAGGCAGACACAAGCTAAATCGAGGGGGAGAATACAAATAGTTAATCAAAGTCCTAAGGCCAGGATTCAAATCAAGATCTCTGTAACTACAAGGCAACAGCGCTCCACCCAGCTACACCCAAATCCTTTAATCCTGTCAATCTTGGTCCACCGGAGATCAGGTGGTTCCAGATGAATCCAGGCGAAACCAGCTCAACAATGTGAAAGCTGGGGTAACCAAATGGAAACCGGTGTAGAGAGATTAAGCTAAACACAACCAGATTAAACCAGACGTAACCAAGGGAGACCAGGTGAAGCTAAACACAACCGGATTAAACCAGACGCAACCAAGTGCAACCTGGTGATGTTAAATACGACCAGGAGGTTACCAAGGGGAACCAGGTGAAGCTTAACGCAACCAGATGCAAGCAGGTGTAACCATGGTTACACGGTAACCATGCAAAACCAAGTGAAACCAGGTGTGACCGGGTTAAGTGAGCTCAAACTGTTTAAACCCAGAACAAGCCATGTGTGAACAAAAGGAAACCAGGTCAAACCAGGTGTGACAAAATAAACCAGTTAAGACCTGCTGTAACGAGGCCAATCCATTTAAAACCAGATCAAACCCCACTGAACCAGATACAACCGGATGTAACCCGTTGACGTGGAAGTCACTCAGCAGACGCTTTCATCCATTTTGAATCCCTGCGTCGGCCGACCGTACCTGACGGGGTTGTGG
This sequence comes from Gadus chalcogrammus, assembly GCF_026213295.1. Classification (NCBI taxonomy): domain Eukaryota; kingdom Metazoa; phylum Chordata; class Actinopteri; order Gadiformes; family Gadidae; genus Gadus; species Gadus chalcogrammus. Next base: position 20,304,524 of record NC_079434.1, on the reverse strand, counting down.
AGGGCGTCCGGGTCGGAGGCGCTGACGGAGCCGATGACGGTGCTCCTGGCGGCGTCCTCCTTCACCTCCATGACGTAGCTCGGGCGCTCGAACACGGGCGGCTCGTCCACGTCCTCCACCTGCACCTTCACCGTGGCGTCGTCGCGGAACGGCGCGGCGGCGAAGAACCGGGGGTTGAGGTGGACGTTCTCCACCTGCACGCGCAGACTGTACTGCCGCTTCCGCTCAAAGTCCAGGGGCTGGGGGGGGGGGGGGGGGGGGGGGGGGGAGGAGGTGGTGGTGGTGGTGGTGATGGAGACAGAGGACCAGAGTAATGGAGAGGGAAATTGAGAGCAATGGGGGAAAGGATGAGTAGGAGTAGGATTGAGATGGAGGGAGGGATGGAAGGGGAGAGGTGAGAGATGGAGGGAGGGAGGGAGAGATGGGTGAGTGAGAGAGAGATGGTGAGAGATGGAGGGAGGGAGGGAGAGATGGGTGAGTGAGAGAGAGATGGAGAGAGAGGAGAGTTGGCGAGAGAGATTGAAGTGCGGTAGAGAGAGATTGAGGGAGTGAGGGAGAGATGGAGGGAGAGATGGAGGGAGAGATTGAAGTGCGGCAAAGAGATGGAGGGAGAGATTGAAGTGCGTAGAGAGAGAGAAATGATCAAGATGAAGAGAGGTAGAATGAGAGCCAAATGGAGAAGGGGAAGAGAGGGAGACGCGGAAAGAGACATTATTTTAATTCGGTATCAAACAAGTGATGAAAGTGTTCAATTTTACACCAAAAGTAAGAAGCAAGGACTGAAGAAAGTATCAAACAGAATTAAAAGATTAAACATTAAAGGCAAGCCAAAAAAAACATTAGAACATAAGAAATACATGATTACTGTGGATGGATAAATGGACTTATTACAGCGGCCATTAGATTATAATCAATATTCAACCCTTAGGCAGGCTTCAGCCACACTGAGGGAAGGCTAAAGGGAAGGGAGAGGGGTTTAAGGGGGGAGTGGACACATGGACAGACAGATACGGAGATTAAGGATTACATTTATGGATGGTCTGTCCGCAAAGCTATCAGTGGCGGAGCTCTCTCTGGGCTCACTGTGCAAACGGTTTGCAGGCCTGCACTGTGGTTCTTTCTATCTGTGAAAAACCATCCATTCACTGTGACATTCAGTGAAACCACGCGCATTTCACTGGGTCATCCGAGATGAGTTAGTGATTAACATCCCATTAACAAGTATTGTAATTCTGTCGTATCGTAGAAAATCATACCCTATCTAGTTTAGCCTACTTAAGCCTGTTTTAGCATATTGTGTAATATAATACTGCATCTAGTTTAGCCTACTCTAGCCTAGTATAGCATATCGTATAATATCTTACCTTATCTAGTTTAGCCTAGTTTAGCCTATCGTAGAATATCATACTGTAACTAGTTTAGACTACTTTAGCATATCTTAACATGTCGTAGAATATCATACCGTATGTTGTTAACTAGCTTACTTAAGCCTACTTTAGAAGAGTTTGGCCTAGCTCTGCGTAGCATGCGTCACAGCTCTGCACCAGTGAGATGCAGCCAGCCAAGAGCCTAGTCGGGTGGTGTGACAAATTAGCAAAATGTGCAAACAATTTTTTACCCTGAAAGCATCAGAAGGTTTTCTCCACACTTACAAATATCTCACCAATATATCTGCAACTCATCGTGGTCAATCGATACTACGATTCATATTGCCTATGGATTGTTGGCTACCCAATGTCAGCAATCTGCCTGTAGGCATCTTTGTGAGAGATGCCTTGCCCCTTCCCTTTCCTTCATGTCGATTGACCTGATCTATATGCCACCATAAATACTACATTCTGTTGTTTTTCTTCGATCACAATCAAATGTGGAACCAAATAGATCAGTGAAGTAGTAGTTCAGCTCGTCTAACAACCTCCAGGTATTAGACAGTAGATAAAGGATTAGTTTCGATTCGGATAATTCACGTGTATTAATAATTGCACCATTGAAGGCAAAATCTTCTCGGCACCAAAATAGCACTCTGTTGCACTTGGAATGACGTCATTGGAGCAATGCCAGTGACCAATGGCATCGGGCCTCTTCAGTGGGGGGGCAGTAACAGCCATTGGTGTACATTAATCAAATACAGCCATTTTATATTAATATTTGGCCAATTATCACCGGTCCGGAGTCTTCACCTTGCATTCTCAGGAAAAGAAGGCTTGACCTAGGTATGGCCAAAGCTAGAGTCGACAGGGCAACGTGCATCATGGCGGATAGCTTTGAAAAACACACGTATACAGTATTTCTTTGTTAAACTGATAATGATTTCCTTGGGGAACTTATTCCAACCCACTTCTTCAGCCTCACGAAGCCATGCGAGAACACGATACCTGCCAATTAACCTTGATGGTGTGAGGCTCAATTTCCCACGTCCGTCACTGTGAATCACCCCTAGCCTCGTGATGCTTAACGCCGCGGTTAGCTCTGGGTGAAAGTTGTCTGATAGCAACGCTAGGGGAGGCGGAAAGAAAAAGGTTCAAAGAGAGTTTTGTAGGGGAGGCGGAAAGAAAAGGTTCAAAGAGAGTTTTGTATTGTTGTTAAGGTATTTATTTAATTGGTTTTGTTCATTCATTATTTTTTAATGAGTGATACCCGACGTGGCGCTGGCTGGCGGTTCAAGGGAGGTTTAAGCATTCACTAAACTCAAGCTTTTTATCGTTTTTCCTGGTAAGGTAGAAGGCACGGCCTCAGGTTTAGTTTTATATGACACATTCAACGAGGCTTTGTTATCTGCGTAAACCACACAAAGCTGTTCGCAGGCCGAATGAAGGTCGCTTATCCATAGACACCCTGCATACAAAAACAAGATTGATTTGTAAAAACCAACAAAAAGAAAGTAATCACACAAAAACATGTCCTTTGCTTTTTCTTATTCAAGGGTGCTACATCTGAAGTGCCGCTCCTCAATGCCCGAAACAAACCGTGATTAAACATTTCTAGGAATCCACCGTTGCCTGTCCGACGAGAATCGCGTCAGCACAACGGCCTGTGACGTGTGGCTGCGTGGCGTTCACCACTGGGGCCTCCCTGCAGGCGTCCGACTCACGCGTGATTGGTCGACGCGTGCTGTCGATAGGTGATCGGATATCATGAAGGAGCTCTTTTTACCACAGACGGTCTCCATTCTGTTGTTGTTGTTGCGGCTTCCTGTGTACACTTGAGATCCAGCGGGCATTATGAAGGCGTCATAGCGATGCTGACCTCATCTGACCATGGAGATATATATATATATATATATATACACCGATATACACTCTGTAGCACTGAGCCCTGTGATCCTCAAAGCCCGACACATTCGCAGATGGTTAGTGTGTGTTTGGTGTGTGTGCGTTTGTGTGTGTGTCCGTGTGCGTCCGTGTGTATGCTAGGGGGGGGAAAGGTCAAAGGACAGCTTCAAATAGCCCGTGGCAGCGCGACGCCTCGCGCTGGCTTACAGGCAGCGCTCCCAGGCCATCGATAATAACTTGATACGAGCCATCGATTTTTCTCCTCTTTCTTTTTTCCCTCCACTCGGGCGTCTGCTGTTAAGACAAGGGGGTGTGGGGGTGTGGGGGTGTGGGGGTGTGGGGGGGGGGGGGGGGGGGGGGGGGGGGGGGGGACGCTGAGCGATGTCAATCCAGGAAAATGTTGCTGGCGGGGGGTGGGAGGGTGGGGGGGAGACAGACTGGGCGGAGAGAGAGAGAGGGGGGAGGAGGGGGGGAGGCGGGAGCCACTCGTGTTGGACAAGCCCATTTAATTAGCACGGTGGAGCATTAGGGTTGGCGGAGGTAACCCCTCCACATCGCCCCCCCCTCTCCCCCCACATCTCCCCCCTCCTCCCCCCCCTGCACAACACTCCAACATGCCGTCCACCCCGCTCGCGTGAAAGCAGCGGCCAAGGCTCGGGAAAAGAAGGCAATTATGTCTTCTTCTGCTCAATGATGGTATGATGTGGGGGGGGGGGGATCGATTGAACGCAGCGAGAGAGGGACGAAAGAGAGAGAGACGAAAGAGAGAGGGAGATGAAAGAGAGAGAGGCAGAGAGAGAGAGAGAAAGAGAGAGGGA
>NC_079434.1:20239905-20300334 GCF_026213295.1 Gadus chalcogrammus | reverse complement strand
GTCGCCACACTATTACCGCCAAGCCTCCGCCAGGGAGGATTAGAGGGGAGACAGACTGTCATTGCCTCGCTCCCTCTCTGCTTCTCCTTCTTTTTCCTCCTCTTCTTGCTCCTCCTCTCCCCCCCGACGAGATGTCCACGCTTGAATAACTCACTCTGCCGCTGAGTCTTCGTTCGTTTCTCGCTGTAAATGGGACGGTGGGTAATTTGGGGGAACTAGCCAGAGTAAGCTAGGTTTTTGAAAGTGTAAAACCGGATAAAACCGGTTCGAAAATCCCTTCAGGTCTCCCTCCAAAGCCCTGCCCCCAAAACACCCGACTATCTCGCTAGCTTTAACAACATGTCGGCCTTCGTCTCAGACTCCGGTCATGCGCGGTTAGCCGGCTAGGTTGCGCACAGCTAGCCGGCCTGGTATGTCGACAGGCTGGAAGCGGTTTGAAGGGCGTGTCACAGGCCTGTGTTATGCGCTCCGACCTATTTTGTGGGGCCGACGGCGGTTCGATCGCGTAACGGGGATAAAAGCAGTACCCCGATAGATGCCCGCCCATTTGCTTTCTGTCACGCCACCGAGGCTCAGGCGGGGAGGGTTGTTCGATTCCAACGAGCTCTTTGTTGTTTAGTTGTTGAGATCAATGCTTTGTGTGCGGTTACTTTTTTGGGGCCGGTACATCTGGCCGCTCGGTTCTCAGGCGTATGTCCGGAGGAGTTGGATTGTTTTGTTTTGACGGTCCGACAGCTCAATGGCCCAGCTGACGCTCCTGTCGTTGTTTGTTATTTATGGCTGACCTTCTGCCTCCTATTGGATAAAGCCTTCGCTGTATGACTCTTGTTTGTGGTTTGAAATAAAATCTCACCACCTTTTCCTGACTAGAAATGTTGCAATTCTGTAATGGGATGCATGAAGGAGAGGTTGGAACACTAACACCAGCAATAGCCACAGATAGCTAGGCTTCAGTTTTTGATTTAATTTATTCATAAGAGCATTTAATTTATCGATCGCTTTTCGGGGATGTAAATAGAATTTCAAAATAAATCAATAAAAAGCTTCTAAAATGAATCGCCTACCCTACCTACCTTAAGGGGGGGGTCTTGCAAATATATATTTGTATGTTTTCTTTCAAAAGTACTCGCCTTCACGAGAAGCTGGTCGATGGCTTGACCGCTCGGACTTTGCAGCGCGACGTGTAAGCAGAGGGGGGCGGGGGATTGGGGGGTCCACGCTGACGCTCGTTTGATGGGACAGTTTGGTTGTTGGGGGCTTATTAGCTGGGCGCTGAACCGTGGTGGTCAGAGGTGCAGGTGCAACGTCACAGAGAAGGGAGCGCTGAGACAAAGACTGACAAGGAGGGGTTCAAAGATAACCTCGGGAATGTTTTACCCTGAACCCTATTTTCACATCGTCGTTTTGGGTTCGGCGACGGATGCAACTTTTGCTCTAATCACTAGAACTATAAACCTACCACAACCACACCGTCCATATCATGGTGGTACACTACTCACAGTGAAGGGGAAAGACACATACAAACCAAATGAAAGGAGACAAGAGAGATAGAGAGAGAACCATCTCCCGTTCGTCGCCCTTACTGGATATTTTAACCTGGAACCATATTTTCCCATCATTTCGTATCAAAGCGACTAATGTGAAAGAACGATTTATCAAGGGTGTCCGTTATTTGCGATCCTTGCTCAGCTCATAATGTTCTCAGACGCGAAAACAAAATGGAAGGGATCCCCACAGAGAACCACAACTCTCTTGTTGAACTTTTACTTGACCCTGTCTGTTTGAAATTTGTTGAACAAAGTCTCACTCCATGAGAGGTCTCGTCTCTGGATGAGTCGAGCTGTTCCTGCGAGTGAGTGTCGGGGACATGAGTGAGAGTTTGAGTGCCGGGGAGAGTTTGTTGTGTTGGACTCCAGAAAGTGTAGCTTAGTGTTATCTTAAACCTGTGAGTGAAGAAGGGCTGAGATTAGACCGGGCAGACACAATCAGAAACACCGGATCAAGCGAGAGGGAAGTGAAAAAGATTTATTTCTCTGTACGGAACCGTTCCATAATGTTCTCAGACATTTCGAATAACAACCTAAATCAGTGGAGAAAAAAGTTTCATGGGAAAATATACAGGTATTACAAATAGTTGTGAGAAATAGTTGACGAGTCCAAAGGAAGAGTAACCTATCATGCTATGGATGTTGGAGACGAATTAACCAGGAATTAAATGAAGACAGGAAGTGGGAGGTTGAGTTGTGCGTTGATTAGATATGTTATTTGAGGGATGAAGTGGGCACAGTAAGACCTCTTCACCGCAAGAAAGCTCAACGGGGACATCAACTGACATTTGGAGGAATTCTCGACATGAATGGCGTAAGGATTTTTTTTAAAGTAAAAAACCTGTCTCTCTCCCGCCCACTCCCCTCTCTCTCCCCTCTCTCTCTTTCACGCACACGCAGACACTCACTCCATCTCACTCCGGCGAGGCCCATATGGTTTGCATTTGAATCGCGGCGTTGCTCGCCAAAAATCGAAACAACTTGTAATCAATGGCTAAATAAATGTATGAAGCGGACCCGTAATGGGAAATGAGTTGGGAGGGGGGGTGGGAGGGAGGAAGGGAGTGTGTGTGTGTGGGGAGGGGGGGGGGGGGGGTCTTTTGGGTTATCTGTTCTGTGGCTGCCCTCCAGGCCCCAGTAATGGGGTAATTCAAATCAATAAACTAGCATCATTGTTTGTGACTGCCTATGAGATCTGATTGTTGGTAGAATGCTAGGTGTAATATACACTAGAGATATCCAGAGGGGGAAGCCGGGCGTCACTCTCTCTCAGTCTCTCTCTCTCTCTCTCTCTCTCTCTCTCTCTCTCTCTCTCTCTCTCTCTCTCTCTCTCTCTCTCTCTCTCTCTCTCTCTCTCTCTCTCTCTCTCTCTCTCTCTCTCTCTCTCTCTCTCTCTCGCCCCCTCTCTCGCCCCCTCTCTCTCTCTCTCTCTCTCTCTCTCTCTCTCTCTCTCTCTCTCTCTCTCCCTCTCCCTCTCCCTCTCTCTCTCTCTCTCTGCCAGGGAAAACAAGCCTCTTTTTGTCATTTGCTGTAATTGAATATTACGGCCAAACTACTGCAGTGTAGCACCACAGTGCAGCGGGGACAGGCCATGATGGGGATAGACAAAAACAACGTTGGTTAGGGTGTGTGTGTGTGTGTGTGTGTGAACGTGCACATACATGACAACTTACGCGCGCACACACACACACGCACACACACACGGCTTTGGCTACTAGGAACTTTGCATTTTACACCACAGACACATGTCAGGGCACTCTCCTGTACCCATACAACCTCTGACTGTCTCATACATAACACATACTAACACACACACACACACACACACTTACACAAACACTCACTATGTATGACATACACACATTCACAATCTATTGCACAAACTAACACGCACACACACACACACACACAGACACAGACACACAAACACAGACACACACACACACACACACACACACACACACACACACACACACATTTTCCCACCTGTGTGATTTCTGCATGGATAACATGAATGTTTATTTGTGGTTGGTCTATACAATCCGGGACGACCCATCAACGCATTTCATTGATTGAGCGCCAAGTTGTGCATTTGTGCATTTTAAGCGTTCGCTTTATTTTCATGATTGTCGTTCAGTGAATGTGTACGATGTGTTTGATGCGTACCTTGCATCCACTTTGTTTCTGAGTTGATGCAAGGCTTTCCATTGTTGCCGGGGTGGTTGCTATCCACTCTGTCAGCGATGAATCCACGTGGCTAGCATGGGGCCTGGATCGTTTATCTTGCGTTGGGTAGTTAGGGGAGCTGTTGTGGCATTGGCCATTTGGTGGAACTGTTTGATGGTTGATGAATAGAAGCTTTGATTCCCCAGGGAGCATTCGTTCTTCTTCTTCGGATGTTCGCAGACTATGCCTCCCTTTGTTCGCCATTGCTTCACCAAAAAACTCCATTCTAAAGGTTAATTTTATAAACATTTTGTCTACCAATATAACATGACAAATGAATACCGCTTTTAAGGGTTTCGAAGCCTGAATGCAATGAATAAGGTAAAGGACAGGCGAAAAAGGTTATAAAACGGCTACTTAAGTCACCAACATAGGGTCGGGCGAGCTAGGGACCTTGGTTGGGCTTAGAAAGAAATACGGCTTTGAGAACGAGTAAAACACAACGCAGGGGCCTTAGCACTAGGGGGGGCGGTGTTATAAGCAGGCGACCCAGGGGTCAAGGACAATGGGGAGCGAACGCGGTACCTCAGCTGGTTTACTTTGAAAGAGGCTCTCAAGGATAAACACACACACACACACACACACACACACACACACACACACACACACACACACACACACACACACACACACACACACACACCCTCAAGAGGTATCAAACGGTATTGGTTCGGATTTAAATTGTAAATAATAATTGCAGTGCTCCCTGCGAATATTATCCAGACAAAATTGATGTTTTGTTATGTTTTTATATAATTTGTCGATGCTATGCAGATAGGACAACATTTATATTTTGTTGTGCTTTTGTATAATTCGTCGATAAGAATTATACCAGAATATAAAGACAGCCAAATGGCGTTGAACTCCTGGCCAGAATCATGTGGAAGAGATGAAACGCGCATGACTCTTCTTCTACATCTTTATGGTGGTTGGCCTACAACGTTACGATGCATTAATACCATTACGTTGTACAGTCCATATCCAGTTTCCACACCATATTAATAATGATAGGTTGCACAAACTGGAATGGAGGGTGCGAGGGGAAGTGCCCAGGCATGGCACGACACGCCGACGCAGACCCTCAACCATAGAGCGAACGGAACCACGTGTGTGTCCACGCAACCATTATATTTCAATTATATTATATTATATTTGTGCAGCCCTTAATCACAGGTACAGTCTTAAAGGGCTTAACAGGCCGTATATGTATGACCCCCCCCTGACCCTAGCCCCCCAGAGGGCTAGAAAAAACTCCCTTAATTAGCGAGGAAGAAATCTTGAGGAGGAACGCAGAGCGGGGGTTTAGCTCTGCAGCTGTCTGCACACGCAGAGGGCACGTCTCCGGCTTTATTTAGCTTACCACCCAAATGACTGGAGGCCGACAGGAGAGACTAAGAGCGACTGGGAGCACTGAGTTCCCAGCGCTCCCAGGGACCATCACGTCTACGCTGCGGCAGCGGGCAGAGACCAGCGCGCTTTGCTCATGCTAACCAAGCCGTGGGGGCCGTGAATCCTACTGAAAACACAGTGGGTACAGGGTTATAGCGTCGGAAAGAAAAATAAACGTATAATATGGTCCAATGGCTGGTTCGCCCTGGAATGGTGAGGGGGGATGGCATCCCCCTTTGAAGTAAAGATAGTCCCAATAATCCACCTTCTGAAACGGCCGTCCCCACTTCACATCCGCTGTTATTTTATCAAAGAAGGTGGAAATATTACCACTATTTCAACGATTTGTGTTTGTTCACCTCCTGAATCTCCTGATGAGCCATCCCTTCCGAGAGGTCATTGGGGAGATTCAGAAACCCCCACACCATACATGGGGGCAAAAAGTTACTTGGGAGTCAGATAGAGATGTCTCTTTTAGATTGATCGGGGTATGATGTTATTCTAACGTTATCAATGTGGACGCTCTAGCCCTATTGGGGGGGATGCAATTACTGGGTGACCCTGAGGACTGGGGTCGTTTTAATATGAAGGAACAAATAATTGGGATGAGCCATTTGATGAAAAATGCGTTGCCATATATTCATCCAAACCTGTAAAAAAGACGTAGGACCTTGGCCATTAAACCAACCAGGTTGAGCCCTGTGATCTCTCCGTTAAAATCCTGAGTCTGTATGCCACATGGGGGCTGCCATTAATGCGACACGACCCTAACCCAAACCCCTAGATTATTAAATGATTCAAAGCAGGCATCATGTTAAATATTGCATGGACCCCCAAACTGAACTCCACATACAGTCACTGAACAAAGATTTTTCTAGCAGGAAATATTATCAGAAAACGCTTTTTTAAGACCGAAGCTATTTAAAAAATGAGAACAATACGTCATCCGTTTTGTTGGCACGGAGAGAATCGGACAGTCGTGTCATATGTCATGTGCGTAGTTTTGGGTCTGATGGACAAACAAGCGCCTCTGTCGTTGGGTTTGGAGCGCAGGCTGTCGCCGCAGCCGCGGCCGTGCCCACCCGGGCACCTTGGCCGGAGATCATTGCATCCCATTTGCTCCAGGGTCACATGCAGCTCATCCGCTATTCACACCCCCAACCTCTCTTTAACGTGTGTGTGTGTGTGTGTATGTGTGTGTGTGTGTGTGTGTGTGTGTGTGTGTGTGTGTGTGTGTGTGTGTGTGTGTGTGTGTGTGTGTGTGTGTGTGTGTGTGTGTGTGTGTGTGTGTGCGAGTGTGTGTGTGTGGGGGGGGGGGAAGGGGGGGGGGGGGACAGTTCAAGGTTCCGAGGCCTCGGATCTGAGTGCTTGCCATTAACCTCCACTGTGATGCCCCATACTGTATAATGAGAGAATGATGTCACCTGGAGGAGAGAGAGAGAGAGCGAGCGAGAGATTATACACAGAGAGGGAGACAGATGGATAAACAGGCAGACAGAAAGAAGGGCAGCCAGACAGACAGACGGAGACAGATGGATATACAAATAGACAGACAGTTGAATAGAGAGGCATAGGAAAGATCTGTAGCAACAACGACGTTAGCAAGAAATTCAAATACATACATTTGTTGTTGCAAGGGCCTGGTGTGTTAGCAATGCACATAACCTGCCCTCATTCTCCGGGCTCTCCAACCTCTTGGTAAAATTAGTTTATTTTATGGCGGCATTACTGTACCCGTGTGTATTTTCCCAAACCCCCCATGATTCATGTTTTCGACCTGCTCGTATTCCTCGGTTTGTGTGAAGGCGAGAAAAAAATAAAACCCATTACAGGAAGCGGGGGGACCATATAGCTACGGAGAGATTATACAACGAGCAACGAGGCCAGTGGGCGAACCAAACGGCACCCCCAGGCTCGCTAGGTCAACGGTGGGGAAAAATAACAAGGTCGCACAGTATCTTCCCTGAGCGCAGAACATCCTGTTCACCGAGCGCACACTTTTATCCTCACAAAAGCAGGATAAACACTCTGGGTCCAGTAGAATCTCTTGTTGTGGTGTTTTTTCGTTTTGTAAGTGTGTTTTTTTATCACAGCAGATGCTAAATTGACTGCAAGGTCATGTGAATGGTTTTAATAAACTTTGGTTCTATTTTCACGCAGAGGGAACAGAGCAGCCTTTGTCGTTGTCGACAGTGAGCGACAACGACAGTGAACACTTATTTTCTTTCGATTATTTGCTCTATTTATTTATTAGTTGGAGTTTGTTGTGAGGCCAGCATATGTTACTTTTTCCGCATTTTCTAGATATTTTTAGTTTTGTTATTGTGATTTCATGTATTGTTTTGTTTTTGACTTTCCGGCTATTTTAACTTTCAATTCATAGTCAAGTTTTGAGTTAATTAGTTATCCTTCAAATGTGTTCCCGCTGTTTTAATTACACATTTATTTTAATTTACAAATTGCAGGACACACACACACACACACACACATAACGACACACAGACAAAAACATGCACACATACACACAGTGTGACAAACCTGTAAAAAATTGATTTAATGGGTTTCTTTCCAATATCATTTCAAGAATCATGACATTTACGAGAAATAAAAAAAGAAAGCAAAATAAAGTAAGCACTTACATCAAAGGCATAGACTGTATAAAATGAGACCAATGCCTTCGATTTGGCCTGTTGAGAAACACATCGCGAGCATGGAGCAGGAACAGATGTTGAGTTACAACATACTACACGCACACAATACACACACATACACACACACACACCACACACCCACGCACACAAGGATTCCGCCTGTGCTTGATGCATTCCGCACTAGCGTTAATGGAAACAAATGGGGAAATTAAACATATTGGTTGAGATTTACAGTGCCTACGGAGCCATTTGGATGACTGCAACGGGCCTTGGAGCCGGCTCTGAGATCACTGGCAGGGCTTCTGCATTTGTCACTTAGAAAATGTGTCCATGTGATTAATATTGGCTGTGGTGGCAGCGAGGAGGTGTGGGAGTGATCTCTTGATCTGTGGTTCTCTTTGCGTTTTGCTGTGTCTTACACCGGTCCTTCTGCTCTATTCTTACAGTATATTTCAACCTGTTTACATATTTGTCACGCGGAGACAGATGCAGAGATACGGAGAAGGATACGGATAGAGGGCGAAATAAACTGACGGACAGCAGAACATAGGGGGTGGAATGGAGATTGTAGGGAAGAAGAGAAGGGGGGAGAGAATGAGAGAGAGAGAGAGAGAGAGAGAGAGAGAGATATAAATAAAGAGAGGAGAGGGCAGAGAAAGGGGAGAGAGTGAAGGAGAAGGAGAAAGAGAGACAACGAGGGGGAGAGAGGTAAAAGAGAGGGCAGAGAAAGGGTGAGAGAGAGATATAGAGAGATAGAGGAGAGGGCAGATAGATGGGGAGAGAGAGGGGGAGATAGACAGGAGAGGGCAAGAGAAAGGGGGAGAGGGAGAGAGAGAGAGAGAGAGAGACTGGTATGAACGAATGTGAGCCTGAGAGAGGCTTACGTAGCCAACCGATAAAATAAAACGTTTATCAGCGGAAATAATCGACAAGCGCTGGAACAAACGTAACACATCAATAAAATAAACGCAATCTAACAACGCACAAACCAGAGCACTAAAAAAATCCCTCCGCAGGTAAACCCTGGAGTGTGTGTGTGCGTGCATACGTCCCTCTCTGATTGTGTTTGTGTGCGTCTCTCTGTCTTTGTCTGTGTGTGTGTCTGTGCCACTGAGAGAGATGCGCCATAACAAACGCGACAAAATACAAACTCATTTCCCATCATTCATCTGTGGATTAATCTTTGCCGAGCCAGGGGCCCGACCCCGCCAGCGCACCCCTGCCAGGTTGAAATGAAAGCTACTCCAGCGATATTGAAATGTAAAATAATACGGTTCTGGGACAGGGGCTCCGCCGTGACCTCCGACCCCACATCAACAGAAGCGGAAAACCATTACCCAGTGTATCTTTCCATCACTGCGTGGTGTGTGTCTGTGTCCCTGTGATTGTGTGTGTGTGTGTGTGTGTGTATGTGTATGTGTGTGTGTGTGTGTGTTTGTGTGTGTGTGTGTGTGTCCGTGTGTATGTGTGTGCGTGTGTGTGTGAGTGTGTGTGTGTGTGAGTGTGTGTGTATGGTTGTGTGGCTTTGTTCCAATGCGTTTTGTGCGCTTGCTTTTCTGTTTACAAAATATATATATATATTTATCTTTAAAAAGAGAGAGGAATAGAGAAGGAAAGAAAGAGAGAGAGGCAGAGAGAGAGAGCGAGGCAGAGAGAGAGAGAGAGAGAGAGAGAGAGAGAGAGAGAGAGAGAGAGAGAGAGAGAGAGAGAGAGAGAGAGAGAGAGAGAGAGAGAGAGAGAGAGAGAGAGAGAGAGAGGTTAGAGGGTGTAGGACACAAGAAGGAAATAACAGACTAGGTCATCTATGTTTTTGACGTTTTCGTCATTAATAATCTGTAACTGTTCCAAATACGAGTGAATGGGGGATGCTATGCAGTGTAAAGATCTGTGTGTCCACGGAGCCGTGAGGCCTGACCCTCATGAAGGCAATGTACGGATGTTGCACACGATCCAGACATTATACATCCACAACGACTTGAATGCCGGTTGCTTCCTCGTACGATCACCATGACAACCGGGGCGCTAACAGCAGTAGCTATGTCGGAAAGTTGATTCAATCCATTGTTTGTTTCCTGACGGGCTGCAGGAAGACGGCCGCTCTGAGTGACGCGATGCGTGAGTTTCAAAATTGAACTTTTTGACAATCAAGTGCCAGCCCAAATAAAAGACTGGCCCGAGCTGGCCCCCCTAGCAATAATGCCCTGGCTATGCCCCAGGTGCAAGACGTGACACCGCAGAGGTAAACACTGCACACTACTGCCGCAAACACACACACACACGCACACACAGGTGTAGGCAGACACAGACAAACACACACACAAATACAGACAACGGACACTTGCTGCGTCAGACGTTTGATTCATTCAGGGGTTTATGTCTTAATGCGTGGATGGCGTGGTTTGTTATGTGTTGGTTTGTGTGTATGTGTGTGTGTTCCTGTCTGTGTGCGAGGCCATGTAAAGGTGTCCCTGACTCATTTATTTTAGTGTGGAAGTGCGCTGGTGCATGGGCTGTTGTTGTCGTGAACAACAAAGGTTTTGATGCATATACTGTACAGCCATATGTCACACAATGTATATTAATGTACGCCTTTGTCTTCACACTTTAACTCTAATTGGCAAAGGAAAGAGATGATGCATTGAACAAGGTGTAGACTAGTGTCATGTCTGCTGTCTACCTCTAGGGCTTAACACTAACGCTGACTGCTCCTTAATGATCTACAAATTCAGCAGAAGTCTCAGCTTCTGCTAAATGACTAAATACCCGACAGTAGGCATTAATTATGAACGAGACCTTTCCACCCCGATATTAATGAACTTCAATGTAGTATTAGCGTATTCGTGTTCCCTGTCGCTCACTCCGTCACCACAACATTTCATAGCTCATGTTTCGGCTCTTTGACTCGTGTCAACATATTTGATTTAATAATCCATTAACTTGTTTTTGGGGCTGTGTTACATGCACTGGAAGTGATGTGTATTGGTGCATTCAAAGATTACGGCTGCTTGTTAAGTTTTATCAAAACAGCGTTCCGAGGCGTGGGTTCACATGGTTTAACCGCAGATTACAATAATGTCATTATTCACGGCTTGCAAACGATACGCTGAAATATGTTTTAAAACAATGCTGAATGTATACACATCCATAACATTGTGATTGTACTTCTCTTTACAGCCCAGGAAAATGCAGATTTTCATAAGCCTAGCTAGCTTATGAAACTCTCATTAAGTAGACTCACTGCAAACCTGATTTCTTGATGAGGTTACTCCATCAACCCGTCTCACCAATCGGCCCCCCCAATCAGAAACCCCCCCGATCCATTCCAGCCGCGACGAGAACCCCATTACCGCGGGTTAGCAGTGATGATAGCTAGCTCTACAGGCCAACACAGCACAGGCTCGAAACAGCTCTAGTGGAAGCAGGAAGAGGAGGACGGCCCTGTCTGTGTTTCCCCCATGTCCTCCCTGTTACTACCGGCCGCCCCCGCCTAAGCAATAAGAGACGGCAGATGCTACGACAGACGGCCGGAGGGAGGTACGGAGGCCCGTCGCGGGGCGGGGTGACGCAGGTGAAGCCTTTTAGCGTAGCTGTCCCGAGCTCCACAGATGTGAGTGTTTACGTACCGTAGCCTAGCGTTAGCGGGCTATACATTTTTAATGGCGCACTGTTGAACCCGAGAGCTACTGAGAGCTGGGTGGTGGAGGAGGAGGCGTGTCCATGCATTCGCCTGCGACTATCAACTATGTGGATCAATGCTGCACACATTAATGTGACGACTGGATGTAGAAAAGACTAACTCAAGACGGAATACAAGAGGCGGATAATAATGGTGTTCCCCCAGTCGCCCAGACATAAGGCCACAAAGGAGAATCAACCAGAGTGGGATAAACGTGTGAGTTTAGTCGGGGGGTTGGTTATGCAGAGACGCAGTGGGTATGGTGAAATAGATTAAAGCAGGATGAAGCGCGGCCCGGCACAAATAGACTTCCTGATTGTGGTGGTGAAAGACGGCGGCAGGTAATGCGGCGAATCTCTCAAAAAATACTGTAATCAGTGTTTACTGCTTGTTCAATTTTCGCAAAATAAATTGTTAACGCAGGCCGCCTTGAACCACAATGTCACCCTAATAAAAACCTCAATCAAGGAGATGTGTGGCTACTCACCGAGTCATTTCACACCTTAATACTTCATTGTGTTTCTACCCGCCCCGCAGAAAACAACATTGATCGCCGTGAGGAAAATGCCACAAATGGCGCATCGTATTTAATGACAAAAAACAACAACTTGTCTGCGTGTCTGTCTGTCCACCATTCCGTCCATTCAGTCCTTACCCTTCCATCCATATTTATATATCTACAGCCTCTATCCTGTCCTCCATGCATCCAGAGTATCCATCAATACAATCATCCATCCAGCCACTTACGAATGGATCTACTTTGATATAGCTTTGTATTACTTTATTTCGAGTTATTCCATCACAGACGGACAAACAGACGGGCCCCAGGGACTGAATGCTACACACCATATGTATCGGACTATAAATAGTTCCACCCGGCCAGGCCAGTCGAGAGAGTTTGTCACTGGGAAAAGCCACTGGTCCCAGTGGAGCGGGTGAACGAGTCCCAGTAACAGACCACACACAGCTGGAGACGCCCAAGGCAACGTTATCCTCCTCTTCCTCCTGACCTCCCTGGCCTGGCTCCTGCAGAACTGGGGCAGCAAACTTCCCACAGAAGTCCCAACTCCATCCCTGACCGCCACAGACTGTCGCTTTCAGGCTATTTCGTTGTTTTGTTCACTGTTAAGTCATTTCAGCGCTCATGATTATCCAAAGAGAATTATAAGTGCATTTGAGATGCGCGTGATGCAACGAACAGGTGTGTGTGTGTGTGTGTGTGTGTGTGTGTGTTTGTGGGGGGGGGGGGGGGGTTCTGGCTTCTTGCTGAAGGGGTGCCTTCAGGCTGACTGCAGGCTGGGGGGTCGATACCGGAACCTTTTCGGTGCGGAGTCAAACACCCTGAGAGTTTCCAGAAAACATACCGAGACGACATGATCTTTTACTATTCTTTCATATAGCAGACGCTTTTACCCAAAGCCACTTTGGAAACAAGTCATGGAAGAAGGGTAAAGGGGAGGGCGTCTTGCTCAGTGGAGCAGGGAGGCAGACTGTGGACATTGTGGTGGGAATCGAGAGGCCTTCGGCTGGAAAGACCTCGGGAACTAGTTTTATATTCCGTACAGCGATACACTGAGTCAAAAATGATAATTTGTTCATTGCTTCCTTATCCCGCACTGCCGGGACTTCAGTGAGAATACGGTTAGTGCATGCATTGTGAAAAGAGGAGCTTTAAAAATATGATTGGGTATGTGTGATACAGTTGAGTTGAGGAGGCAGGTGGGGTTTCAGGCGGATAGGAGATAGCATCAGCTCTCATGAAACAGATCAGTTCCCTGTAAGGCACCATCTAATTCTGTGATATCCACTTGTATGGATCTGTCCGTCAACAGCACCTTCATCCGAAGAGGAAAACATACGCACAAGATGTACCTAAGCATCCACACTACCACGGACACACACACACACACACACACACACACACACACACACACACACACACACACACACACACACACACACACACACACACACACACACACACACACACAGATCTTATCATTAAGAGTGGTGTCCTTGGGTGACTTAAAAAGATGCTTTCAATCCCAATGTATTATGGTTATTATTATGATAATTATTATGATTATTTTATTATATAAAGACATGCACACGCACTTACACGCCCAATGAAACGAACACAGGCATCTACACAAACACACACGCGCCAGCGCACACACTTCAAACAGGAAAGACTATCAATATTAAATTAAAGGATATGTGGACTTCAAACTTTATCGCGGTTCACACGCAGGTCTTTTTACCCTTTTTTAATCGTCCCTCGAAACTTCAAAGGAAAATATGGCGGGAAAAGTCCCTGAAAGAAACCACCACCGCCGCAACCGCTACCTCCTCCATCTTCTTTCCTTGACGCATTAATAAGAAAGGAGGAAAAATTATAATGAACGCCAAATGGCAACGAAGAAGGAAACGACGACGAAGCCGAGAGATACCGACCCGCCGCGGTGGAGGCAGGGACTTGAGAGGCTGGTCTCGTGCTCCTCCTTACGACTGCACGGTCGACAGATGGCGAGCGGGGGGGAGGAGGGGGGTGGCGGCGCCGGAGCCATCAAGCTGAGTCTTGTGCGTATTGGAAAGGGTAAACAAGGCTTATCAACAAAAGCCAATCATGTCCCCGTTGTAAACACGACGCACATCAGTTAGCGCCTCACCGCGGCGCTGCAACAGCCCCCGGAAGAGGAGCGCGCCGCAGAGTGGAGCCGCTTTGTTCTGATCGCTTTTAATTCCTTAAGGGAGATAACAGCGATTTCACTCCGATCGTCTGCTTGAATATTTCATCGGGAAACGCTTTTTCTTTGACGTGAGGCCCATTGTCTATTCTGCAATGTGCAACGCAAGGACTTTCAGGGGTATGTCTTACCTGAGTGTGTGAAAGTAATCTTGCGGCCTTCATCCCCTCAGCACCCGCCCCCTCCCTACCTCTAGCACCACCCCCCACCACCCCACCCACCAGAGAGGACTAATCTGCTTTTGATATCTTCATCTCCTGCTCGCCTGTCACTGGAATAAGGGCAGCCCAGCAGGGTGGAAAAAGGTTTATGAGGTTGAATACTAACCAACGCGCCGGGGATAACTCCCAGCGCTGCCAAGGCTCAGCGAACCGCCAGCGCTTGACCTCTGGCAGCCAGCAAAGTGTGTGAGGAAACAACACGCTAATAAAACACTTGCTGTAATCCATACTTTTGATGCGCGCAGCACGCAGCAGGCTTGCTGCATTTCATGGTAATGCTGTGTTGTTATATCCCCTTTTAATATCCTAGGTGGAGCGCGGCAATGGAGGATGATTAGGTGTATCCACAGCACAATTTCAAGCCTGTGTATCCAATTTTTCGGAGGGGGGTGGAAAAACATGTAAATCCCCGCTGACTTACACGGAACGGTGTGAGGAATGAAAAGAAAAGGAAACCAAACGAACACGAAAAAACCACCAAAAAAGCCGAAACCAGACAAAACAACCCGACCAACCAAACCAAACCGAAAACCAATTTAACAACCAATAACAAACCGACTGATTTCCCGCCCCGAACGATCAAACGAAACAACAGAACACGGGGGTAAAATCTCTAACACCACCGAATCGATGAACGGCTGCTGCTAATTAACGATTCATCCTGGGTCCCTCCTTGTAGAGAGGAAGAGATACCAATGTTTCGTCGATCGAAGCGGCACGCTAACAACAGATCCGCACTGTATGCCGTCATGGGCTCGGTTCGCCCGCACCCCACGCCACGGTCTGTGTGGACGGAGACTGTGATCCCAACTATGAATCATAAATAATGGTGCCATTTAAATGGCAGGGAGAATAAAAGAGACGACATCTGGAATAAGAATAGATCTGATGGCGACAGTGGGCCTATGAATCAGAGTGTGTGTGTCACGTATGGTGACAGAGTCTGTCCACGGTCCATTTGCCAGTTGATGGCTAATTGTACGCATTTGACATTGCACGGACCTTTGTTATGAGATTGCGGGCCCCTAATGGATTCATCTTCTAGCACACGTCACAACGGTCAGCACACTGACTGCCCCCGAAGGATTATGGGTAATGGGTATGATCGGAATAAATGTGCACATCATCGGTTGTTCGTCTTCTTGTGATGTCTTTTGTTTTGTGTTTGTTTTGCATTGAATATGCGTGTGTATTAGCGTTGACGCAACTCGAACAAAGGCTACCACATTTTTTTTCATGTTTTGGTCAAGGACGCAAAGCGCACTTCCGCATCTTAACGTGCTATATATCACATTCTGAAAAAAACAACAACAGATGAAATGATCGAGGTTTCCATCGAAAACTAAGCAAGCATTCCACCCACCCCAACCTCCCAAAGCGCCCCCTTTCTCCCCCAGCCTGGCTGCCTCTTGTCCCCACAGGCTGAGGCTGAATTAATTAATATGATCTACCTTATTGTGCTTTGAAGCTCACTCCATATATCCCCAACCCAGTAAGCAACCCCCACCCCTTCACCCACCACCCACACACCCACCCAGCCAGGCAGCCCGCCCACCCACCCACTCACCCCCCCTAGCCCCCGTGAACTCCCCCTCGGGGAGACGCAGTCACCCGGTTCTCGGAAATGTTGCGTAAATATACGTTTTATTATAATGAACATAGCATTGTTCGGGGTACTTTGTTTTCTACTCCGCTGGGGAGGTCACTGCTGTTACGGCAATCCTTTCAAAGAAAAACTGAATTTAGATAATTAGCTTCCCACCCCCCCCTTGTAACACACTCATTAAAACGAGTTTGGAACTCGCTATGTCGTTTGCGTAGCCTTTGTTCGAGTTGCGTCAACACTTATGCACACACTGAGGAATCAAGCTCATATTGTCTTTGATTAATAGTCTCCAGAGAAAGACTGAAAGAAGAACGACGCAGAAAGAGCGACTTTATTTGAAGATGTGATGCCGCCTCATCCGCCTGTTTGGCACAGAGTCAAGTTATGTGTGTGTGTGTGTGTGTGTGTGTGTGTGTGTGTGTGTGTGTGTGTGTGTGTGTGTGTGTGTGTGTGTGTGTGTGTGTGTGTGTGTGTGTGTGTGTGTGTGTGTGTGTGTGTGTGTGTGTGTGTGCGTCATGCGGCGGCGGGGACGAAAAAAAGAAAAGGTGCTGAGTCGCCCTGTTTTTGTGTTGACAAAGATGAACCATGTCAAATCTTTCCGTTGGAAACGTCGCTCTGCTAAGAAGTACAAAGGCCGGCTAGAACGCCGCTGCTAATGAGGGGAATTTCTAAATATGGCGGGGACTCGCGGGAGCGTTTCGCCAAACTCCTGAGCCTGTACTCGGTTCTTCAAAGAACCC
Source organism: Gadus chalcogrammus (assembly GCF_026213295.1). Taxonomy (NCBI): domain Eukaryota; kingdom Metazoa; phylum Chordata; class Actinopteri; order Gadiformes; family Gadidae; genus Gadus; species Gadus chalcogrammus. The sequence goes on along the minus strand of NC_079434.1, from coordinate 20,283,531 downwards.
CTCCCATGAGGTTACGTAAGGCCCGGGCGAGGGAATCATGGGGGGAGCGAGCGCGACTTGGCAGGTTTTCTTTATTTTCTTTAAGTGCATTTCTCGCCTTAAAAAAAAGGAAAAAAAAGTTCAATGAACGCTCTTTCATGCGGCTTCTAAGCTGAATCACGCCGGGTTTCTCTCACTGCGATTGGTCCGAATTTCGTTTAAACTCGTCTCACAAGCCTGAGAGTAAACCCACCGACCAACACGGCTCATGCATAAATACGTCTAGAAAAGGTGATTGTACTCGGAGCTGTAAGCTGAATCGTGTTTCGATTCAGGAACAAACAAACAACAGAACGCTGGACTGCCCCTAAATATAGTGCCTCATCAAATATTTACGTGCACCTAAGAGCCGTTGCGAGACTCGGAATTGAATCGATAACCATTTTGAACTTGGCAGAGGGAGGTAAAACCGTCATCGCTTGTTTTTTTTCTTTAAGCTCAGTTTTATATTTCCGTCAGCTAAGAAGCGATTAAAAAACTTCTGGCAATTTTGCATCTCTCTGCAACACTCTCACATAAATCTTCAGTAAAAAAAAATGAAGGAATATAAATATATTTTATTTTAATTGATTTGCGACGGTGACCCCCTCTGTGCCTCCCTGCCCGCCACCATGTCCGGCAAAACCAGCAGCATTTGTGATAAGAAGCCACAAATGCTGAGTTAAAAATGCCTTTGCTTTTCCTCGAAGGTCAAGGTACACTCAGGAGTTGCTCTTTACCATAAGAATCCCGGGCACAGAGGCCCCATAAAAGATGTCCCCAAAGCATCACAAGAATGTCAGTATGTGTGTGTGCGTGTGTGCGCGCGCGTGTGCGTTTGTGTGTGTGTGTGTGTGTGTGTGTGTGTGTGTGTGTGTGTGTGTGTGTGTGTGTGTGTGTGTGTGTGTGTGTGTGTGTGTGTGTGTGTGTGTGTGTGTGTGTGTGTGTGTGTGTGTTTTAATTAATGCAATCTCAGACTTAATGCATTTTTGTAAGCTGGTCGCCACAAGGCCAACCTTCCCCTAAAGTGAATGTAGGACACACTGTACAAACAGGATTGAAAAAGCCTTTTGTAAGAAGAGCTGAAGGCGGCCCCTCCAAAGTATGTGAAACAACATCGTGTTTTGAATACAGGTGGTTATTATGACTCTAAGTTTTGTGTGTGTTGACATTGTACTCTTTTGTCTTCCAATTTTTTCCTTCTGCTGTCACAGATTACGTTTCTATCCATCTATCTATCTTTCTATGTATCTATCATTCTATCTAGCTTTCTACCTATGACTAGGCCTTGAAGGTTAATGCAATTTTCTCTCGCTCTCCCTCGCTCTCTCTCTCTCTGTCTAGGTGCATCTTCTGTTGCACAGATTACTGCGTGACGTAAAATGCCTTTTTTACGTGTAAATATACACAGTTCTAAACGGCCTCAAGGAATATCAACACACAAAGATAATTAGGAAAAAGTGGCAGGTCATTATGTATTCACAATTTAAATTATTATTTGAAATACCCCCAATTTGTTAAAAGTTTATATAAATCAATTACCCAACAATTATAGACTGAAAATAGCAATATAATTCATTAAGAGGGTGATAAAAGCCTTTCTGTGAACGATATTACAATGTTTGAATTCAACGTTTCAACATTTAAATCAATAAACCGCACAAAAGAAGCAATTACATTTATGAAACGCTAATTATTTACCAATCAATGTCCGCTTCTGATCCAATACAAATTGAAAGTGTGATGTTTATCTGTTGTCTGTGGCGCCGCCGCCCGCGTGCTGCATTCCAACCAGACGGTTTATCACAGCGCCCTCAGATCCAACACACCCTCGTGTTCTGGCCTCGACCGTCCTGTGATAAACACACGCTGCAGGCATGTTTATGGATGTTTTTTAACATATGGTTTATACGACTTCTGAAGTCGTTTGTTGCTCGGAAAAGAACATGATGCAATTCTTAGTCGAGAAAATGGGGGATTGGGCATGATAGTTTTGAGGTGTTGAACTCCCAGATGAAAGGCACTGGGTTTGATCCCCGATGTCTACCTGTAGGCATCCCAGAGCAAGCTGCCTTAACCCCTCAACGCCTGCTCACTAATGACATCTATATCAAAGAAACTCAGAAATTGCTTTGGGAAAAAAAAAAACGGTTGGACGGGCGGTCGCTACGAGGTTGTGTTGCCCACGTTGTGCTACCACTGACAGGTTTGACGTAACTCTATGATGGACTACATCACTTTTATGAACTTAAGATGTTTCATTTTTGTCTTTATTTGAACTCCGGCTACTGCTCGAGGGTAAGACCACATGTCCACAAGATGTCAGCCGTAGAAGCAGATCCATCTTTTTGATTAAAGCTTATATCAGGGATTCGCCGTTACTTATTCCAATGAATGAATTATTTATAATATATCCCGGTGTGTTAGCTCTGCTGCCGCCGCCGCACATGCTAGCCGAAACAAAACAATTGATTAAATCGGCTTTCGGTGTCGCCTGAGATTCTATTTAAAGTTGTACACTTTCGAGTCATGGGAGATTGTGACAAAAATGTTTCCGGGAAGAGTTAGCGGTAATAAAACAAAGGACAACCTACCAGAGGTTGAATATTTTCTGGCTGGCTACACCTCACTTCCTCTCTGCAGAGGGGCCACTTTACCCTCTCAAGGATGATGTTTTCTCAGACAAATTGGGCACCAAAAAACAATGTTGCCCTCCCTCAGCTCCACCCATGGGCAAAGAACCCAGTTATCTCGTTAAAGCAGGGCTGGTTGATGAGTATGAGATTGCGATTTGCATTTCCATTGCTTTTCTTATTTTCTTATTTTTTCACACTTGGGGTGGTGTTTATGTTGCTACGTGTGATTTGATTAAGCTCCAAAAAAGCAGTGTTTATTTTGCCACGCCGACTTCTATGCATTTGAAACCGTGAAATTACTTTAGGCAATCAAAGATGAACGCATATTAAAGTTAATTTTGCCGTAACCAAAATAAAATAAGAACTTTTCAGCAGTTATTCATTAGAATCACATTCCTTTAAAAATACACTTATTTTCTCACACTTCTCTAAATCACTGAAGTGATTTAGAGATCTGAATAGCCGCCACGTGAAAAACACCCTGAAATCCTTTGAAAAAAGCCTTTTACCTCAAGTACTGATTACTTTGCAAAGGCAGAAAGTGGGTCTTTAGCTGATACAATTAAACAAAGAAAAAAATAAATGTCATCACATCGTTCACCCTGTTTTTCCCTGTCTTCGTCGCCGGTGTTGAGGGTTTATAGTGCGATGGAAATTAACGCTCTCTGTGGGGGGGTACGGCTTCAATATCACAAGAAACAGCAAACTGTCTGTTCAGACAGGGAATAATCTCCCCTCACCTCGCGTGTCAGAACCCTGAGATATGAAGGAAATGAGCATATTTGTATTCTAAGTGCTTTGTAACTGAGCCCTTTTCGTCCATTAACCACGGCGGGTCGCTCTCGCGTGGGTCATTCATCACGCAGAACCTCATAGTGTCCCCTCTTTAAATTAGCCTACTTTGAGTAATGGCACAAGAGGGAAATCTAACATTCTGCCCGGTGATACAAAGATTGTGGGGGAAGAGGAGGAGGAGGAGGGGGAGAAAGAAACACACGTAATGATCCAGAAATTTCTCAGTCTGAGGGAGGAGAGGGAGAGAGAATATAAGGCCCGCGGCTACACGGCCGAAATAACTCACATTTTTCGCCACAAAGTTGAGATTTGATTCCGTAGAGTATGAGAGTATGCTGGGTGGAAGCCATTTTAACAATATCCTGTTGGTTGGATTGCAAGTTGGCTTTTAATGTGAAAGGGTGGAAATAGCCATTTGGGGGAGGGTGGAGGGTGTGGGGGGGCAACTGAGCTGTTATTGGAAGTAATATTAAAAGCAATCCATTCTAATCTACCTGATATGAGGTCCACAGTATTTTTCTAAACCTCGCTGAGCGAAGCGACCAATATGAGCAGAGCACTTGTAGATATTGCAGAATCAATATCATATTTAAAGTGCTCCGATGCATTTGGTCCCCATTTTGTTTGATACAGACCTGTTTCTGCTCCCAGAGAGAGCTACAAGGTTTACTTTTAGCTGCACTAATGGTTGCATTAGTGCATGGATTAGGAGATATATCATGTCTTGCAGTGATGGGATTCTGTCTCTTTGTTGGCTAATGATCAGTTCAGTGACGTATTATCAAACAAGCATGCATACTTGTGTAGAGAAAAGTCCTCACCCAATGAGTCAGCTTGTTGATAGAAGTGGGCAGGCTTGGGGGGAGCTGATTGGCTGCTCTGAGCTGAGTCCGATGACACGTCACAAAACCCCCTTTAGAGATTTTCAAGAAAACAGGAAGTGGGCGTGGCAAGGAGAGGTCAACCAGTCATCATCATGAAACCTTTCAGCATAGTTTACGGTGTTACGCTTTAGGAAGTAACGCTCCTTTTGATGCGTGTTCCGACCACTGCCACGCCCATATTTGGCAGATTTTCCTGAAATGACAATCACTCCTAGCCTGGCTCCGCCCACAGAAGTACTTCCGCTCAATTTGAATTTCCCTTCAGTACGCTGCGTTTTATTATCCATCCGTCTCGGAGGTCCGAGGACGTTGCCTGGCGACACGCACAAACACGCCCATTTTCCTCGGACGGCAAACTTGCCATCTCGGTTGAACTCATGCCGCGTTCGAGTATTCTCTGCGAACCGACTCGGATCTCGGATCTGACGCCACGCCCACACTTCAAGTGTTTTATTATTTCGCTCGGTCGTTGGAGGAAAACATGGACGCCAACCGGAAAGCTGTTGTCGCGGTAGCATTGGCAGAGGACCAGGCGCTCCAAAATAAGTAGGCTATAGGCCCTAGGCAGAGATACGGACGCAGTAAGGTATTGCAGTAATACGAGTGATTGAAATTGCCATTTAAACCACCGAAGTGGTCCAAGTACAATGAAAACAGTTCATACTTCAAGTCACAATGGGCGCAGCCATCTTGAATTCTGTCTCGGAATATTGCTCGGTCACCACTGATTTCAACCGAGATGGCGAGTTCACTGTCGTGTTTCAAAAGGGCCGTGTTTGTGCGTGTCGCTAGGCAACGTCCTCGGACCTCCGAGACGGATGGATATTAAAACGCGGCATCAGTGGTGACCTCAGTGGTGACCGAGCAAAATTCCGAGACAGAATTCAAGATGGCTGAGCCCAGTGTGACTTGAAGCATGAACTGTTTTCATTGTGCCTGGGCCGCTTTGGTGGTTTAAATGGCAATTTCAATCACTCGTATTACTGCAATACCTAACTGCGTCCGTATCTCTGCCTATGGCCTATAGCCTACCTATTTTGGAGTGCCTGGTACTCTGCCACTGCTACCGCGACAACAGCTTTCCGGGTGGCGTCCATGTTTTCCTCCAACGACCGAGCAACGCTTGAAGTGTGGGCATGGCGTCAGATCCGAGATCCGAGTCGGTTCGCAGAGAATACTGAACCTCCGGTTTGTTAGTGGGTTTTCTCCGTCTAAATTTTCTGCGTCCAATCAGCTGACAGAGGGAGTGGCTGAGATCAATGACGTTAAAGTCAGCTCTCGTTGACGGACATCTTCATGCATGGTGTTTGGTTTGTTTACAGCCTGCGCGCAATGTGATTCCCGGCCAAATTTTAGCGATTGGTTATGGCAGATCCAGAGTGGCACTGGGCAGATCAAATAGTTTCAAACTAGAAAAGACACCCGCCTTCAAGTGAGTTAACGTTTGTTAATTGAGTAGGTCCAGACTCGCTGTACAAATGAAATTAAGTAAGAGAGTCTGGTAGGACCAGGCTAAATCACTCCTGCCCTGGCCCTTAACCCACCAACATGACAAATTCTGTGCAAATCCATGCTCAACAGACACAGACAGTCACATCAGCTATGCATTCCTTCCAGCTTTATAATGTCTCCACATTCAGGCAAATATTCCAGCTTTATATTCTCGCTAATGAGGTTAATAAGGATATTATACAGTAGTTTAATGCCCTTATTAAACTACACTCTAATCAGTTTATTACCCTTATTGAACTACAGTCGCTATAAGCATTATAGGTGCTAATGCTAAGGCTAAGCTCACTGGTCTCACCCCGTCCATCTCGCTGGACGAGCCAACAGTGCACAGCCGTAGGAGTCTGTTGAAACGGATCCCACAGAAAGATTTAATCAGAAGCCGTTTCAGCACCACAGACAGCATGGCGCTGCTATGGCAAGAGAGGGAGGGAGGGAGAGAGAGATAGAGATGACAGTAGAGAGGGAGGGAGAGGGAGAGCGAGAGAAAAATAGAGGGCGGGAGGGAGAGGACAGTTGAGAGGGAGAGAGAGAGAGAGAGAGAGGGAAGGAGGGGGAGCAAGAGAGAGGACAATGGAGAGACAGACAGCGGGGGAGCGACAACAAGAGATTTGAATCCTGGCTGGACTTTCAGGCGTCTGGTCGAGGATGGTTGAGTGACTCCAACAGCACGGAGAGGCTGTGACGGATTTTCGAGTGGTTTAGCGATTAAAAACAATATTAAACTTGTTTCTAGGCCCTCATGTGAGATCACGACGACTTCTAATGTCAGTTTATATCGTTTGAACAATTGATTGTCTCTGTGTATGGGCGTGGGTACCCCTATCTGTATGTATATGCATGCGTTTACATGCATATCATCGATATGTATTCATCCATCCAAATACATCTATCAACAACAGCCATATATGGTCATGAGGAAGTGCGCCTGTAATTTCCCCTGCTGATGCTAAACCAATCAGCTGGGCTCACCTCGGTCCACTTTGAAGGCGTTCCGCTCACAGGAGGGGGTACGGCTGGCGTCCCCCCTCGCCGCGCGGTCCACTAATGATCGGGACTCATTTAAATAACGACCGAGGATCAAATCCCTCGCTTATTATTCCCTGCCTCTGTTCTTCTGCTCCGTAATGGCAAATGTTACACCTTCAGAGTGGACACAATAATTATCTTTCCCTCTTACTTCTGGCTCTCCCTGCTCTCCATCTTCCCTCGCTCTCCTGCGAGGCGGCGCCTGGGTTTGTTTGATGAGGCAGGGCTCGGTGGTCCGTCTTTGTTATTTCTCCGTCGAACGTTGGAAGTAAAGCGACATTTGAATTAGCTAGCGTTAGTCTGTTCGTCCCCCACTCTCGGGCTGTATATACGTAGGTATCGCCTTCAGTTCACACAGAGGAAGACAGCGTCTCCTACGCTGTCTCTACCTTGACTTTGTTGTTGTTTCTAATCTTCCAGACTAGTGCCCATTAGTACATGGGGAGGTGGTCTTCAAGGTTCTACCTTGGTTTGTTTTGTATGTGCTTTGCTTTTGTTTTGCTGGTCACTTTACACCGTTAATCAGTTTCTGTATCCAGGCCCAAACTCCTATGAGACATCACATGCTTTATTACTTGTTGGGTAAACTAAGTGCTTCTTGCTAGCATGGTTCAGTGATACATTATATCCTTTTTTGTTTATGGCTTCTAAGGCGAGCACAATATCCTTCACCTTGCTGGTGCTTTGGGTCTAAACAACAGATTGTGCATCTAGCGGTATTTATTCTATGTAATTTATATTTACAAGGTTTCTCAAGAGGGTACCTTCTGACCGCCTTGCAGATAATCCCCTGAAAATTATGTTTCCTTAAAAAGAAAAAGCCATTCCAATTTGCAACAAACCTCCTTAAATGTTCAGTTTAGTATTTCTTTCCTCACTTCAAGGTTGTGTTTCTCTGTTACCTTCTACCTCTCCAGAGTTGTTTACCGGCTGAATTGTATGCGTGTGGTTCAACTTTTTTCCTGCTTTCCCACTAATCTCTTAGCCATGACCCACACCCCCTGCTGTTACTATCTCCTCTTCACCGACGGAACCACGGAAATCAGAACTTCTCCTGCTCTCTCACCCCCCCCCCCCCCCCCCCCTCCCTCCCACCTGCACTGCCATCGTTCCCATGATGCACTGCTTCCCTTAGCCCACCGATTCACCCTTCCCCATCCGACCCCTTCCACTCCACGTCCTCGTATTGTTAATATGTTTTGTTTCCTCTCTGATCTAAAGAAAACGCCCAGCATATTAATTTTCTCCGTGCCGCCTGAGAACTTCAAATCCATTCCCCTCTGCGTTTTCATTTACAACTCGGATGGGTTTATGTTTCTCCGGGGCGCTTATCACACCTTCTGTTGACGGGGAAAGAGAGCGAGAGAGAGAGACACGGAGTTAACCCTGACTCCTATTTGCATGACGCAGTATTCCTGAGCTGTTGCACGCACTCCGACTATGAGAGTGTGTAACCCTGCAAGAGAGAGAGCATGTGTCAGGAAAAAACGGTGGCTGGCTCCAGTGGGTTTAGTAGTTGCATAAAAACAGAAAGGGCAGATTCATGCACCCAGTAGGTCTTGTCAACATTACTTTTCCCCCTTCTTTTCTACACACCGAAAAAGAAACGTTCAGTGAGGCATTATAACACACCAGGTGCGGTGGCAACACGGAGTTCGGAAAGGTTAAGTACGAGTCCATGCCCTCGATGAGTCATGCGTCTTGGAACAGCGTTGAGGCCCCGGCGAAGGACGGCGGAGATAAATAAACAAAAAGGAAAGCAGTCACGGGTCACCGGGCGAGGGCCCGCTCCGGTGTTTTCTCATACATGACTGCGCCCGTAGCCTGATGGCGAACAAATTGACTGTCAGTGTGAGCAGCGCTCCGTGATCGCGGGTCTGAGGAGCCACAGACCGTAGGGGCCCCTTCTGATCCGAACCCTCTGATCAGGGGCCAAAGCTGTAGGCCGAGAGATATGAGGGAACTGCATACGCGTTGGGCAGAGAGGGTGTTTGATCACTCCCCTGGTGGTAATGATGATAATGATGATGATGCCCAGTTTCATAGACCACCACTGTGAATCACCAAGTGTTCAGTCTGCATACGTAAGTTTAGACAATCAAAGGGTACGTAAGGAGGTTTACCCAGCCAGAGCTGGCCTACACAAGGAGGCTTAGTCAACCAAAGATCAGGTCTACATAAGTTGGTTCAAGCGTACATGAGTAAAATAACCAAAGGGTACATAAGGAGGTTTCGACAACCAAAGAGTAGGCCTACACAAGGAGGTTTGAACAACCGAGGAGGACTACACGAGGAGGTTTAAACAACCGAGGAGTAGGGCCTACCCGAGGAGGTTTAAACAACCGAGGATTAGAGTCAGTATACCGAGACAAGGAGGTTTAAACACCCACAGAGTTCATGGAGGGTGAAACAACTGAACAGTAAACAAGGAGGTATAAACATCTCAAGGGTACCTGGGGCCGCCCCAGACTGCAAAGTGTCCAAAGGACGCGTCGTCCAAAAAGTTAAACGGTTGCAGTTCTCTTGTGGGTGAGTTCCGTTGGTGTTTGTGCCGTCCCACTGACCGCTGCCCAGTTAATCACGCCACTGTTACACCAGCGAGCTGTAAAACACTAAGTCACTTTCATGGTTCGCGATTTGGAACAAGGGAGGGCCCTGCCCCGTCATCACAAAAAGTTGCTTTTGCCGGAGCGGCGCCGTGACTGTGCAGGACGAGGAGACGGCAGGCGAGTGGAAGGGAGAGGAATCGGCCTGACGTAGAAACACACATAAGCGTACTGTAGGTACGCTTATACCGTCTTGCAGGGAGAAGCACACCCACACATCGAACACCTACAGTTCTTGTAGGTCACACACACACACACACACACACACACACACACACACACACACACACACACACACACACACACACACACACACACACACACACACACACACACACACACACACACACACACACACCAACAGGTAGTGTTGCAAGGTTGAAACTACACTTTCGACTGAATGTGCTAAAGTTACGGGCGGGGGGGTTGTTCTTAGGATACTTCAAGAATGTACCAAAGTTTGGAAAGCGCTTCGGTTGCAGTCAGAAAGCGAAGAAATAACGTGCGGTTGATGACTGTGTGTCTGATGCAGTTTTCCTCAGACAGAATGTTCTCATAAAAGACTCGATTCATCATAACATGGAGTCGTTACATCCCGGTTGCTCAGGACATTCCAGGAAAGTATCTTCACAGGCAATAAATCTACTCAGAGAGCGCTCGATCTCCCTCCGGCCTGCAACAGCAGATGAATCCCTCATTTCTTGTCGTCGGAGTAAGCCGTCATACCGTGGGACTTACGGCGGTCAGGTTTCTCGCAGGATGGGGGTGAATAGTTCAGTACATATCGGTCAGGACAAAACGTGTGCTAGTTATTACGTGTTTTGAGCGGGTCTCGGATCGTAAGTTATGCTGTGTATCTTCTCATGTAATAAAAATGTGACTTATTGAAGTCATTGTTGTTTTCGTCAGGCACACGCACACTCAAAAGATTTGAAACACATCATTTTGCGTCGTTGAAAAGTGTGTCTGTATCCGTAGACATACACACGCACATATGCATGCACGCACACACACTCACTCACTCACACACATATACACACATGCACACACACAGCGCCTTTATTAAACAATACCAAATACTCATTCATCGAAGCACAAATGTCAACGTTTCACATCCTGTGGATGGTAATAACTATCGACCTCCAGAGTTGGGCCGTTCTCTCACCCGCCCGCTCTGACGGGACGAACGCCACTGGCCTTTCCAAGTCAATGCCCAACTCTTTAATTCCATTAAGTTTGTCTCCCCGCCAGAGGCTCTCCCAATCAATAGTGACCCGGAGCGTGAAAGTGACCAAGCTTCAAAACAACGTCAAATAAATATGGCTTAATTTCCTCTTCTCTGGTGCTCTTGGTTTTCCACAGCGCAGTTTTAATCAACTCTTTGAAACCCTTATTTTTTTTGAGTTGTGTTGTGTTGTGTTGTGTCGTGTTTTGATGCGTTGTGTTGTGTTGCGTTGTGTTATGTTTTGTTGCTCTGTGTTGTGATGCGTTGTGCTGTGTTGTGTTGCTTTGTGCTGTGTTGTGATTTAGTTGTGTTGTGTTGTGATGTGTTGTGATGCGTTGTGTTGCGTTTTGGTGTGTTGCATTTGGGTGTGTTGTGTTGCGTTGTGTTGTGATGTGTTGTGTTGTGATGCGTTGTGCTGCTTTGTGTTGTGTTGCTTATTGGTGTGTTGCGTTGCGTTGTGTTGCGCTGTGATGCGTTGTGTTGCTTTGTGCTTTTGTGTGATGTTTTTGGTTGTGATGCGTTGTGTTGCTTTGCGTTGTGTTGCTTTGTGTTGTGTTGCGTTTTGGTGTGTTGTGTTGCGTTGTGATGTGTTGTCCGTCAACGTCCCCCGGCCCTCTGGAGACGTGGTCACGTGACCGCCCGGGAAATCATTGTAGCGTGATTTGCGGGAGTGACCGCCGGGGTGGGGGTCAGCTCGGAGGCAGACAGGTTGTCATGGCCGCCAACAGGTCCCATGTGGCCTGAGACTCCCGGCCCCGTCGCTTTTCTATTTTTTCTTATTCCCCCGAGGGCTCTGATCGGAGCGACGGGGGCATCGCGGGGAGAGGCGGGCGGAATACTGATGATGTCATCGGACCGATGCGTGTTCCGAGCAGCAGGTGGTCCGGAACCCCCCCCTCCCCGTACCTCCCTCAGAGAGAGAGAGAGAGAGAGAGAGAGAGAGAGAGAGAGAGAGAGAGAGAGAGAGAGAGAGAGAGAGAGAGAGAGAGAGAGAGAGAGAGAGAGAGAGAGAGAGAGAGAGAGAGAGAGAGAGAGAGAGAGAGAGAGAGAGAGAGAGAGAGAGAGAGAGAGAGAGACCCAAGTGTAACATCATCTCTCCTCGTTTAATTTATTTTCATTTTGGACTTGGAAACCTAATCAAATGGGTTTTCTTCAGGAGGGGAGGGGGGTAGGGAGGGAGAGAGGAGGGAGAGGGGGAGAGGGAACCAATGGCGTCATTTTAAACAAAGATAAAAACACGTCAATGTGGGCTATTCAGCGAGACCCACGGAGACTGTTCTTAATTACGCCAGGCGGGTACCCAGATTATATTTTTGGGGGCTTATCAGCTTCGCTGCAGCTGGATCCAGTGCTATTTATCAGTGCGCCTCACATCTCCTCGATAAGGCGCACCTCCCGTGGACTGATGCATATTAAAATAAGAGAGAAGAGAAAAATGTCCAACACCATCTCGGGGGAAAGCTGTCTGACAGATTGCGTCCGTCAGCGCTGCTGGAACCAGCAATGGCCTACGCAGGAGTCACGCAACACGACGCATTCCCCCCCCCCCCTCCCCCTCAACCCCACCCCCAATGAAGGGGGAACCACACCTCAGAGAAGGACACTCCCGGCTCCCACCCGCTTTCCGGCTGCCGTTTCCTTTTGTGTGTCCCTTTTTTTGTTTCTCGGGGCACACACGGGCGGGAGAAACGTTGAATATGTTGAACATTTTGCTAATAAAGCAATCATGCGACTTGGTGTGGAGCCAAGCCTAATTCACTTAGTGCTATCAGTTCACTTGGGGAGCCGCACTATGTCGGACAACCCCCCTGATAAACATTAAGTCCGACCCTGCCGGGATCTTTTTGTTAAGACCGTTCATCGCGCGAGGCAGGTTGATTTTAATCACGTCTTATTTATTAGGTATTAGGTAGTATTTAGTCATTTCGCAGACGCTCTTGTCCAAAACCACTTACGGTGAATTGTGCATTCAAGTCATTGAGGAGCTATGGGTTTTGGCTCCTTGCTCTAACGATGCCTACAGGTGGGTTGCGTACATGGGGGGTTTTCAAATCAAAACTTTTCGTACTGTGAGTCCGTAGTACCCCAGCGCTGCTCCAATATTCTGCCCTTCATTAGTAGAACACACCTAGATGGTTTGGCAGCAAAACCCTGGGAGGGAAGGGAAGGCTTCTTCTTTGAGAAGCTAGAATCTCCACCTCCTTATGTAACTTTATTACTACAGTTCAGAGAGTTCAGCTCTCTTAGACCACCGCTTGATTCTCTGGTCCAGGCCCCAACCTTTTTGATGTGCTTGAACCTGCTTTATAAAACGAAATGGCTTAATTTTATTCAGAGCTGAGAAGATGAATGTCAATTCGCTTCAAGGTGCTTTTCAAAGATTATGGATCTTTGAAAGTGTTTGAGAAAAGGCAGGTTTTAATGGCACTGAATCGACGCCGGGGTTTTTACATGCAAGATAATAGCAAGTGAAAAGTTGCTGTTTGAGCGGCTCACTGTATCTGCAAATCTGTCAGTGTGCGTGTGTGTGCACATATAGAGGGTTTAATGTGAAACCGCAGTGATAAGGCCCTCGGCGGGAACACTGTGTGTGCAATAAAAAGAAAGTCACTGCGAAACAGTTTGTATTGTTTGGTATTATGCTAGCAAGTTTGACAGAAAGACAGAAATATATATTGAAAGACAGACTGACTGACAGGCCGACAAGCTACGTCGCTGGCTAGCAAAAAATCGATCGATATTTAGTCAGTAAGACGGACAGAAGGTCGACATTAGTGGCCCATTCCTACCGACCATAGAAATGTGTGTGTGTTCCCCCCCCCCGGGCTCACCTTCTGCACTCAGCAGGCAGCGACGGCTGTCTGGGGAAATCGTCGCTCTGTGTTTAAACGGCGAAATAATTGCGGTCGAAGTCGTTGCCTTGGTGCGTCCGCAGACGCCATAGCAACAGCGAGAGTGCACCTCCTCCCTGCTGGTTCTGCAGCGGCCATCCCAATAATAGCGGAGCGCACATATGCATGAGGATTAGGTACGAGGACGCTGTCTTCGCTAGAGGATTAAATAGTTCCGCCCTTGCGGCGAAGATTACCGGCGATTGTTACGCCTCCCGTTTATCCCCGTCGTCTCCGTGTTTGATAGGGTACTGGCATGTCCCCCCCCCCATCATCTGTGTACAGGTGTACAGTGTGTGTGTGTGTGTGTGTGTGTGTGTGTGTGTGTGTGTGTGTGTGTGTGTGTGTGTGTGTGCACATGTGTCACCAAGGCCCGTTACCAAGGGGGTTTGATATTCCCACCACTCGACGGTTCCACCGCCAGGGAAACCAAAAGATTAAAAACCGCGTCCGGGCGTCACACAGAGCTGCCGTGTTTATTATTAGCGTCGTGGTGCGGTTGCATTTTTAGCCCTCGCAGAGTTCTTCTGGAGACCTGTTGCTGTGAGTGGGGGCCCCGGGAGAGACGCGGGGGCCCCCCCAGCAGCATACTGTGGTGTGTGATTCTTACACCTCACACACATCGTCAGAGGAGCTGCATTAGAAACAACACCCGCCGCCACAACGCTGCGTCTCAGGAGAAGCTCTACCGGGGCCTCATCGATTCCTGACGCCGAAGGAGCGGCCTTGACAATTATTAAGTGGCACCGCACTGGAGGCAAACCACACACGGCAGAAGGGAGGGGAAATAACAAAGGACATGTTTGTTCGGTTTTTTTTTTTCCCACTCCTAAATACAAACCAAGAGGGATGGAGGGAGAGAAGATGATTGGATGATTAATGAATCTGTGTGGTGGGCAGCGGGGGGGTGGGGGCTGATATGGGGGGGGGGGGGGGGGGGGGGGGGGCTGAGCACGCTTGGTCAGGCAGGCAGCGTGTACGCGGGGGGGCAGAGGAGCAGAGAGGAGCAGGTGGCAGGCGGACACCAGTACCCCCCCCCCACCACCACCCACCCGACCGGCCCACCCACCGTTCCATAACAGCCTGACTCCCCTGGCCCTGTTTGGGTGGGTGGGCTGCAACGCTCAAGCCCCTGCTTCTAATTAGCATTCAGGGAGGAGGGCGCGTTTAGATTCACTTGTTTGGGTAGAAACTGTTTGGTGGCTCTCGGTTGGATTCTATTTTTTATTCTGTTTCCGTTGGAGTTCCCGCCCTGTAAACAAAGTGTCATTCTTTCAAAGTTTGCATTGTATTGTCCGCAAAGTTATTCTCCTATATTTCAAATGTAATGCTTTAGCTTGCCAGCGAAATCGAGGGAAGACTTTGTTTTGTGGCACCTTCTTTGTGTCATCATGAAAGGAATGCAACATATCGTGAATGGGTTAATCTAGCAATTTTTTGTGCTTGGCACGAAACTCGATGAAAACATGTACCGACAGCGGTGTATTGTTTCAACCTATTCTGACAAATGTACTTATTGTAAGACGCTTTGGATAAAAGCGTCCGCTAAATTCCCTAAATGGAAATGTAAATATCCCATCGGTGTGTCATACTATCTTCTTTCACCGATGTGTAAGCGAGGAATTCAGGGAAATTAACCTTCATCATCATGTATCTTCATCACAGGATATGAATCCATCGAGTGGAGGAAAACACTCAATATCTTCTTCTTTGGTGACTGAATGCGCCTTTTCTTTGTGGGATAAAGCTCTCTCACCACTGGCCTGCGGGCGTCTCCTCTGTGTGTCTGTTTCCACGCATGGCTGAGCGTGTTGGTGGCAGCTACACAGTCGACCGCGGGTTAGCATATTTTTGGAGACTAACCTAGCGGTTATTTTAGCCAGCGGTGCTTCTCTCCAGAGCTAATGCTTCCACTCCCTCCAACAACATGTTTCCTTTCTGTTCTGCCAGAAAACAAAATTATGATAACACGGCCCAGGAAGAGAACGCCCGACCATTTGAGATGTGACACATTCCGGTTGGTTTATTGGGAGTTTTCAAGAATTGTTTTCCCAACAACCTTTTGCCGAGCTGCGTCGGAACACAATCGCTTGCGGTTCTAGACATGGATCACAGATAGGAACAAACAGAAGATTTGAACAAACAGCTAAACAAAGAAGTGCAGATACACAGTACAGTTGTGCTAGTCAACTAGTGGTGAGGCAGATTGTTGCATTCAATATGGAAAACCTATTTCACACTTGATTGGCCATCACGTCTTAGGTAAATTAGTAACTAGCAACACGACCTTCACAAACAAATTCTGTGTGTGGAAGCATTTGTGTGTGTGTCTGTGTGTCTGTGTTTGTGTGTTCGTAAGTGTGGATATATCCGGGGCTGGTACACTATGTTTGTTTGCTAAAAAGACAAAATGAAGACAGTCAAACAAATGAGAAACGGTCACAACCGTGTAGTGGATCGCAGTAACAGCTTCTTCCTTCTCCTAACCAACACGCAATATACTTGAAGCTGTCACTAATTTAAACTAAATATGCATGAAAATAAAAAAGATGAGCAGCATCACATTTGAACTCCATTACGCCATTGTGACATCGTGGAGAACTTCATTTGTATCTGCTTGTACAGTGTGTGTGTGTGTGTGTGTGTGTGTGTGTGTGTGTGTGTGTGTGTGTGTGTGTGTGTGTGTGTGTGTGTGTGTGTGTGTGTGTGTGTGTGTGTGTGTGTCTGTGTCTGTGTGTGTTGAGGAGTGTGCCGTAGCAGTTTGTTGGTGCTATCAATTAATGAGTTGTCAACAAATGTTTGGCCCTACATTATTCACGTCGGAACGGTAATAAATAATAAACCAGGTAAATTGGGAAAGCTCATCGCTCAGGAGTTCCTCTCCCTCTCCTCCCACCCCCTCCTCCCTCCCTCTCCTCCCACCCACTCTCTCCCTCCAGGTCTCCATCACCTACTCCCTCCATCAATCTCTCTCTCTCTCTCTCTCTCTCTCTCTCTCTCTCTCTCTCTCTCTCTCTCTCTCTCTCTCTCTCTCTCTCTCTCTCTCTCTCTCTCATCCCCAACCCCCTGTATCTCCCTCACTCCCTCACTCGTCCCTCCCATCCTGTCCCCCTCTTCCCTCCTCACTTAAAGAAGAACCACCCCACCCTCCCCCTCAAGACGGTGTCCTCAAGCCAAAGACCCCCCTTCCCTACCCACCACACAAACTGGGCGCACAAGGGTCCCCAAACGACACCACAGTGCTACGAGGCCAGGTGGAGGCTTGAGGAGGTGGAGGAGGTGGTGATGGGGGTACGGCTGGCCGTGGCGGTTCATGGGAGGGGGGGGGGGGGGGGCAGGATTGTGTTTGTGGAAGATTAAGCCCCTGCCCCCCTCCTCCCTCCCCGAGGATGGACGGATGATGGATGGAGAGCAGCCCTTCACCCATCCATCAAGCCCTGTTTGCATCACCTTTAAACAGCCAGGGTGGGCTGCTCCCCCCCCCCCCCGCCCCCCCCCACCGCCCCTCCCACCCCGGTGTACCTCTTAAAGCGACCAGCTGTCCGTCCGCGCCCCTCAGCGCTGACGCTCGCCGCGTCCCGTCGCTCGGAGGGCGCCAGACCAGGAAGATTAATGGCAGACATTTCTCTTTTTGAGCGGGGGGTTGAGTGGCGGTCTGTGTCGATTACCGCCAGTGTTTTTTTAGTAAATCACTGTTCCCGATGCTCTTGGGCGGACGAGGTTTTTACAAATTGTACCGCGTCGAGCATGAGCATCGATGCCGACGCGGCGCAGTAATGCAACGTGTCGGCTCACATGGATCCCAGCGCTAACCAGTCCCCTTGACAACGTGAAGCATATCATCTGTATCTGTGTCTGTGGGTGAAATGGAACCTCCAACCACCTCAGTGAATGCAGGCGAATCCTTGCCTTCTCATTAATGACATCTGAAAACGATATCTCCGTATGCCACTTTTGATAGGAGCAAATGTTTCATTACGAAATATAATTAAAACAGCCTCTTTAAAAAAACGAATGAAAAACACACAAGCCAATGGCGGATTTATGACATTTGATAGCATCTCTAGAACCACCATGATCCTAAAGGGAGAGGGGGAGGGTGTTTGTGCTGAAGAAATGTGTGTTGCTGTCAGTTATCTCAAAATGTATCAACCCTCTCTCTCTCTCTCTCGCTGTGTGTTTCATTCATAAACTGCAAAGGCTGTAAACACATCATCTTGTAACACCCCCCCCTGTCTCGTCTGGTTTCAAAACCAAACAAAATGTAGCAGACACATCCAGCCTCCTTGGTTGATGTTCCTTATGCCTGCCACACACTTATAATAGGATTTTTTCTACTTTAGAAAACATGGAAGGCCAAAAAAACACCTTTCTATCAATGAAGATGGTCGTTAAATGTGTGCTAGGCAATGCTTTTCTCCAACACCACATACGAACCGATTCTATACCCTCAACGACCCAGTCCTGATTCTCAAAACCAATCTCTCAATTCCAATCTCCTTATCAAATATGACTTGAGCGTAAACAAATATGGCGGACTGTGGACAGGCTACGCTAGCTGTTGCACATAAAAAAAGATTGAAGAACTATGGATGAAGTCATGGAGACGGCGTGAAGATGGACCGAAATGTTCCAGCCGGAGTGGGACTCCATTTTGCCAATCCATCACACTTTGGCTTTTGTCGCCATGGTTTCGGTTGAGATTACCGGTCGGCGTGGCTCCCAATTGGATATCTTCATCTCCACGGGAAAATCCATAACCTGCCTACCAGGCGGTCCTCTGGGTTCCACCACGGGATATCCGATCATAAGTATGGACCATCCGTTATTCGCAAATATTAGCGATTTAGGATCGCTGCGATTCGAAAAACCAATAAATTTTGGGAAGGTTAATACAATTTTAACACACCCCACTTCACAGAGATCATCCGATGAAGAAATTCTTTAGTGAAATGAAATATCAGTGCTCTGCTGACCAGAGTTGGAAGGTGAAACCGGGCACGAAATCGGGCTAATAATCCTGTAGTGTAACCATCCACATCACCATTGTGCTATCACACACTCGGTTCTTTCACGCGCTTATTCTTGAAACAACACACTCCTTCAAAAGGAAATGTTGTTCTCTGCGGTGGACATAGGCGTCAATTCCGCTGGGGACGCGTCCCAACCAGTTTTCGTCAAGACTCATTTTGTATCTAGCATTTGTAAAAAAAAAAGAAAAAAAAAACTCGAGTTGAATTATTATGGATTATTACACTGCTCTTCTCAATGCTGTAGACTGCTCAATTCACTTGCATGGGCCTTCCCATGTTCAGCTGTCAATTATTTTTGTTTATTACACGGCTCTTCTCAATGCCGTGGAATGCTCACGTCCACCATATTTGACCGCTGTCAAGGAAGTTGATTTTTTGCCTCTGATTCACGTCATCTGTATCACTCTGCAAAGTAGTCCGGTAATTTATCAACCCAAGCGTATTCGGTTGCTAAGTGACGTCAACGACTTTGGCGAACTATTTCTCTGCTGATCAATGCTACGAATGATAACAAATACATTGTAAAAAGACACACTGTGTGAAGTTACTTTTTCGTTTTTGCAAGTAGCCAATACTAATAATACCAATACTCTTTGGCTGGGATGCAATGATGAGGCATCAGACAATCAAGTTATTTTAGCCTGAATACATAGGTAAAAAGCACCAGAGCAGGTTGCTAGTACCGTGGACAGTATCAGAACGATAACCTGTTGAACTAAATGGATGTTGTAGGCTATACCACGGGATGCATCTGCAAACCACTGCACATAAATAAAGTTAAGACGCGATATTTATTGCTTAAGATTTGCTGGTGCTGGTGCGAGGTCTTTTGTGTTTTTTGCACTCAAGTGGTCGGCTGTTTTAACTTGCAATTGATAGTCCGTGGAGACAGTCTCTTGTTGACAGAAAGTGACTTTTGGTCATTCTTGCTTTGCTTGAATTCTGGAATAAGTGTGGGGAGGGAGTGCATGAGTTTTGGTCAGAATGCCTGATGTAGGATAGATTGGATGGAATGAGTGTTGTGAATTGACAGACAGCTCATGATGTGATACAGCTTTCAGCTGTGAAACAAATATTTTCAATCTTGACGACTTTTGTAGTGCTGTAGCCACACGTTTGCCCCTTCTGAACTTAAACACGCAGTTAATTTCCTTTCCTAGCTCCTCTTGTTCATGTTGGTAGCTAAGACATGTCATGCCACGTTGTCAACATTGGATCCATGGAGCAGAACATAGTGGGTCATATGTCCGATGCTTTTTGGAAACGTTTTCTTCATAAAACGTGCCAGACAGATTTTGTATACAATTTATTCCTTAGTAATTAATTACATGGGTATGCCGTCTTTCAGAACCTTTCATTACCTGAACTAAAGAGAGAAAAAAAGAATGCTTCCTCATTGTGCCCAGCACTTCTGAAAATGCCCTTCCGAATTTGTCTCTGTCCTTTCCCCAGCACACTTCAAACCAAACTGACGCCCATGGCGGTGGAGATTCAAAGTGGACCGCCACAATGCACTTTGTCCTGCCCACTCCCTCCATTTTCTTTTTAAGAATCTCCAACCGATTGTTTTCTATTCAAATATATTTATTTAAACCGGCAGTATAATAAAAATTCCTTTTGACGAATGTTTTATTTCACCCATATTTATATTGAGTATTTTTTTTTCTTATACTTCCTCTCAAACACTGATCTCAAATGCAGTTTGAAGTAGCTGGTTTCTATGTAATTCATAAGGAGACGTTTCAATTTCCCATTCAGACGATTTCTGGCATGTTAAACGAAGGGCTGTTGAATCAAATCTATAAAGAAAATAAATGGAATTGTAAATGTATTTTTTGCCAGAGGAACCAACATCGTTGCGAAACATCGGTTACACAACGGTTAAGCACCATCCGTCTTTTATTGTCGGGGGCGTATTTACAATAAATATTATTTCCTTCCACAGAAGCCAAGCCATTTCTTTGAACAGCAACATGAATATGGAGTTAAGTGTTCAACTGATTATTCTCTCTGTTCCCTCCAAGACTTGGACCGACTCGTAACAGAATACTTTTTAAATGTTCGTCTTTGCCAAGCCAACACTTTTCTATCCCTTCTTAATTCCCTGAAACATTTCTGGATGGTGGAGAAGAGGGAACTTGATGCTGCTAATATTCATAACCCTTATATATTTATTCACCAGTATTCAATATATAGATACATACACACACACACAAAAATATCTTTGTGAAATCTCTTCCTACAAGGTTCCCTGGTTACCAGAACTGAAACTCTTCTTGATAACCCATATGTATTTTTGATGTTAGTTCAAAAATACCATTTCACATGTCCAACTTGCTCCTGTCACTGCACATAATGTACCCTCATTCAAAGTCAAACTTGTCTATTATTAAAATACCCCTTGACCAAGCCAGTCACACACATTCACCAGCCACCGTGGAAGCACAGTGACAGCGGGAGGCCTTTCATTGGCTGCGAACTTGGGCATTGTGGCAGTTGGGAGAATCTTCATTGGCCGCTGAGTCTAAGCTCACTGCCATACTGTGCGGCAGTGGGAAGGCTCTTCATTGGCTACTGCGTGCGGCAGTGTGGCAGTCGGGAGGCTTTTCATTGGCTGCTGAGCGGGGCCGTGTGGCGGTGGAGATGCTTTACAATAGCTGCTGAGTGGCCGCTGTGTAGCAGTGGGGAAGCTTCTCATTGGCTGCTGAGAGGGGCCGGGTGGCAGTGGAGAGTCTTTTCATTGGCTGCTGAGTGGCGGCTGTGGAGCCGGGGGGGGGCTTTTCCTTGGCAGATGAGCGGGGCCGGGTGGCAGCAGGGAGGCTTCTCATTGGCTGCCGGGAGGCGGTGGGGTTCTTTGAAGTGACTCCAGAGGTCAATGATTCATGGTCCAGGGCCTAAGTTTGTCCACTTAAACCTGGGAGCCCTTGGGCTCATTATCCTACTTTTTATTCTTGCTTTATTATCTCATTCTATTTTCTGCTGGAGCGGGGATATTGCAACACCCAAAATAAATTGTATTTGACGTTTTAACTTTTATCTTTGACTAACCATTTGAATTCAAACCGTATGATCCGTACTCAGTTGTTCCAGCACATTGAATTTTTAGGAATTTAGGAAAAGCTTCTTCTAAAGTGCCCTGTGATCCTTTCAGATAAAGTTCATTAAGGTGAAGGGGTAAGGGCATCTGGCTAAAGGGATGCCTGGACTAAGAACACTGGGGATTAATCCCAGCACCTTAAGGCTGGGAGTCAAGACGGATGGAAACCATCCCGTTTAAACCTTCCTCGATTCATTCAACAAAGTGAGACACATAGGTCCGTCACCAGCTTCTAACTTTTCCATCTTAGTGTCCGTGAAAGTTGCCAAAGTATCAATGAGAGATAAAAATAAAAACAAATGTTAAAATATGTTGATCTATCAAGCTTACCTCTGGAAAGCATGACTATACGATAGCTTCATTGATCTCGTAATTATAGAGCTAATTGGTGTGAGTTCTCACGCGTCGTTTAAAAGGTATTCTTACACCTTTCCTTCCTATTAATTTGCAGGAGTAATAAGGATATTTTAATCCAATTCACCGAGGAGGCCCCTCATTTAATTTCTTCATTTAGTGAAATCTACGAAGCGCCGTCGCTGGGATTTAGGATGCCTGGAGAACTCCTCTGAGCCGTAACATTAAGTGCTCTTGAAGAAATGTAAGCCATCTAATACCGAGGGGAGCCGTGTAGTGTAAAAGTAGGCTTAAATGAAAAAGAAAAAGAAAAAAAAAGTGTGATAACTCTTTTCAAAAGTATTGTATTGGCTTGTGGCTCCGTAGCCCCGCTAACAAATTGAACGTCTCCCCGCCAAAATCCTGACAATGGCATTGGGTAATGACCAATACTAACGAATGATGTGTCTTAACCACGGCGCTAAATGAGAGGTTTCAGCGGCAGCAGTTATGTGGAAAACTCGGGTTAGGGTTAGGGTAAGTATTGTCATAGCGGTTCTCTCCCACAGACCCATTTCCCCTTTATCTGAGATGGTAGCAATGGCTCGGTATAACAAATCAGGTCAAATACCGTTGAGGCAAATCATCGTCATCGTAACATCGTCATCATCATCAATCCTTTATTCAACCAGCCAATGTACAGTACAAGATTAGGGACACGACTAGGTATGAAAAAAATAAAATAATAATAACAATAAAAAAATCAGAGCAGAGGTTGGTCCATTCTCTACAGTAATATTAATAACAATGATAATAAGGATTACAATCAGACAACACTGCACAATTGCCGTCTTTAAAAGGGGGCACTGCTATTCCTCATCAGGGGGGGAGAGAAGGTGGGTTGGGGGAGTCGGCACATATATCGTGACAGGATCCTCTCCCTCCCTCCCTCCCTCCCTCCCTCCCCACCGTCCATCCAGAATAAAGGACACAGAGAGGGCAGAGGAATCTCTCGCTACCTGCTGACAAAGAGGAAAAGATGATCACTCTAAACGGCCCGCCACTAAATCTTTCACACTTGTCAAGTCCACTTTCTCCCTGCTGCACAGAGTTGACCTCTCTCTCCCCAGCCTTCCCTCTCTCTCTCTTTTTCTCTCTATCTGCAGGGACCGGGCCTCGTTTGCCTGTGGGGGGGGGTGGGGGGGGGGGGACCGAGAAGGCCAAGTCACTTGCTAAATGTACAACGTGTACTTTAGTGCCACGCGCCACTCGACTCATTCAGACACATATTGTGGTGCTCCCGTTGAGAGAGAGAGAGAGAGAGAGAGAGAGAGAGAGAGAGAGAGAGAGAGAGAGAGAGAGAGAGAGAGAGAGAGAGAGAGAGAGAGAGAGAGAGAGAGAGAGAGAGAGAGAGAGAGAGAGAGAGAGAGAGAGAGAGAGAGAGAGAGAGAGAGAGAGAAGGAGGACATCTTCATCATCATCGCAGTGTTTTCAGAGCATGTCGAACGCGAGTCTCGTGTGTGCGCCCTGACCTGACATCCGAACAGACCATTCTCTTCTTGTTTCTACATGGATGGACAGGGTACTTGGCAAAAATAGAAAGAACATTGTTAAGGAGTAATGGATATGACTGTTCTGAATGGATGACTTTGTTCTCATCTCTATTTTGAATGTTTATGAATTGTATTATTTTTTTGTGTTGAACCATTAGTTACACATTTGAGGTTTGCTCTCTTGATCCAGTATTTCACATTGTAAAATTATACATTGTTACGGTACACATTGTCAAAATTAAAAACGTAGTCCTTTTAGAAGATAAAAGATATTGTAAAGGAACTGGATGTTAGACCAAGATGGGCGAAAACTGGAGGAAGACATTTAGCTTATAAATATTGAGCATTTTTAAACTGTGCCATAGGCTGCACTTATTAAATGGGTAATACTTCAAATGATGGCTGACAATTCACATGGGGCCCATTGTTTGCGATGTGTTGGCCCGGCCCCTGAACAACCCATGTGTTATGAAATCAAATCAGGTAATAACAAGCGACTCAAATGAACATCAACATTCACTTTGGACCAACGCATTAAAACAGCACTCAACTTGTAGTCTCTATCACACTTTGCGCTATCCAGAAGTGTTAATTATAGCAGTAAAAATGCATCAACTCTCGAAAAACAATCTGTTGGTAATGACCATCGCAGAGTGTCATAATTATGATTGCATGCTATTCCACTCTTAACCACGTAATTAAATAAGAGAAGAGACAATGACTCATCTAGCAAAAGCTAGTGTTTTTTAGCACTGTTTTAATTTGCAATGAGGTAATAGGCCTATGTCACGCAACAATTGAAGACCGGAAGAACATCGTACGACGTACGACGACGTCCTTAGGATCGTACATCAACACTGACGTGTCCAAACATCTAAGGTCCAAACTACGTAAGGGATATAAGTTCATTTTATAAGTACATTTTTAATTACAGAGGTAAGTGTTTTAATTCTGTTGACACTGTGTAGCTTGACTGTGACAGATGGGACTAAGTGTAATACATGTCAGTTAAAATGTATCCTTTTTAATTAATCGCAAAATATTATTGACACTGGTAGGAATAAATATTTAGTTTGAGGGTCTCTGAAACTTTGCCTGACGAACCCCAAGATGTTTGGTAGAGGTAGGTAGGCACTGCCTACCGTACATGCAAGTGTCGATAGCATGTCAGATTAGCTCCAGGCTACTGTCAGAACATAGTGGCTGGGTGGCTGTCATAGGCTACCAATGCCCATACATTTTGCTGTATGATGTGTTAATCTTTCCCTCTCTTACTGCAGTGTCAGATTTAGTTAATTTGGAAGTAGCAGTTCGGGCAAACTGCTACTGTTCCCAGAAGAAAACCGATGAGCCTCACAACCTGCAGGTTACAGTGCTAGGAAGTCAGGCCTAGTCTGAAATCAAACTCTATCTCGCTTTTCGTAGTCTTTTGTGAATCAATGGGACTGTTACTTAGGCCTACCTTTCAAACAACAGGGATTCAAACAACAGGCCCACCTCGTAATATGTAGCCTAATGGATAGCCTAGAGCATGGTTTCAGGTGCATGTTCAGTCTGTGTGTGTTTTTATTATTATTGTTTCTTGTTGCTGTTCCAAAATGGTCTCTCTTTCTCCAGATCTGCTGTTGCAGATGATAATGTTGTGTTTCATGTCTGCTGTTGCAGATTGTAATGTTTTGTTTGATATCTGCTCTTCCAGACACATGACTACCACTTCACAGGGGAGAAAAGCGTGCCAACACCTCTGTCGTGCACCAGTGTTCTGCAGTCGTGGCACCGACCAAGGACACAGAGTTATGTGTATAACTCAGGCCTAGCCAAACATCCTGTATAGTCTACTCAATAATAGTATTTGAAGTTCTACTATATAGACAGACCAGACGCGACTAACACTGTTGCTACACTGACGATATGATTTATGTGCTGACATCTTTTTTTTTTGCTCAAGAGGATTCGCTCCAGGGGATTCGCCCGGAACCCACTGACCAACTTGTGGTCAGGAAACCAAAGGTTTGGGTTAGGTGTTTTATTTGAACACATACATGGACACATTTCTCCTGAATGCCAAATAAATATGGCCGAGGGACACACACACACCCCATTTCATTTATTTATTTCTGCTAAATGTATATATTTAAATTTATATTTTAATCAAAGAATTGGAAACGAACATTCCTGAACATTTGTTCAAGGTAACACACTCTGAGCACCTTTAAAACAAGACAGAAGACTTTTATGTTTGCATTAGCTTTCTGCTAAATCTTAAATACATTGAACTTTCTAAAACTTTCTATTTTAATAGTAAAAGGCCTTTTTAACTTTCTATTTTACTCATTACTTTGCATATGTTTCTATCTATTATTTTATTGTATGACAATGTTTATATGTGAAGCACTTTGAGTCTGCCTTGTGTATGACAAGTTCATTTGATAAAAACGACAGTGTTAACCCCAATGTTTTAATTTATAAATATCGACAGTGTTACGCCTTATGTTTTTTTTCATGACGACCAAAGAAAAACGACAATGTCGTCCCTCATGTTTCATTTGATATAAACGACGGTGTTAACCCCAATGTTTTAATTGATAAATATCGACAGTGTTACCCCTTATGTTTTTTTTCATGACGACCAATAAAAAACAACAGTGTTACCCCTTATGTTTCTTTTCATGACGACCAATAAAAAAAGACAGTGTTACCCCTTATGGTTTTTTTCATGACGACCAATAAAAAACAACAGTGTTACCCCTTATGTTTTTTTTCATGACGACCAATGTAAAACAACAGTGTTACCCCTTATGTTTTTTTTCATGACGACCAATAAAAAAGGACATTGTTACCCCTTATATTTTTTTTCATGACTACCAATAAAAAACGACAGTGTTCCCCCTTGTGGTTTTTTTCATGACGACCGATAAAAAACAACAGTGTTACCCCTTATGTTTTTTTTCATGAAGACCAATAAAAAACAACAGTGTTGCCCCTTATGTTTTTTTTCATGACGACCAATAAAAAACAACAGTGTTGCCCCTTATGGTTTTTTTCATGACAACCAATAAAAAACAACAGTGTTACCCCATATGTTTTTTTTCATGACGACCAATAAAAAACGACAGTGTTACCCCCTATGTTTTTTTTCATGACGACCAGTAAAAAACGACAGTGTCACCCCTCATGTTTCATTTGATAAAAACGACAGTGTTACCCCCTATGTTTTATTTGATAAAAAACAACAGTGTTACCCCTTATGTTTTTTTTCATGACGACCAATAAAAAACAACAGTGTTACCCCTTATGTTTTTTTTCATGACGACCAATAAAAAACGACAGTGTTACCCCTTTTGTTTTTTTTCATGACGACCAAATATGTTTTTTTTCATGACGACCAATAAAAAACAACAGTGTTACCCCTTGTGGTTTTTTTCATGACGACCAATAAAAAACAATAGTTTTACCCCTTGTGGTTTTTTGCATGACGACCAATAAAAAACAACAGTGTTACCTCTTATGTTTTTTTTCATGACGACCAATAAAAAACGACAGTGTTACCCCTTATATTTTTTTTATGACGACCAATAAAAAACGAAAGTGTTACCCCTTATGCTTTTTTTCATGACTACCAATAAAAAACGACAGTGTTCCCCCTTGTGGTTTTTTTCATGACGGCCGATAAAAAACAACAGTGTTACCCCTTATGTTTTTTTTCATGAAGACCAATAAAAAACAACAGTGTTGCCCCTTATGTTTTTTTTCATGACGACCAATAAAAAAAAAGTGTTTCCCCTTATGGTTTTTTTCATGACGACCAATAAAAAACAACAGTGTTACCCCTTATGTTTTTTTTCATGACGACCAATAAAAAACGACAGTGTTACCCCCTATGTTTTTTTTCATGACGACCAGTAAAAAACGACAGTGTCACCCCTCATGTTTCATTTGATAAAAACGACAGTGTTACCCACTATGTTTTATTTGATAAAAAACAACAGTGTTACCACTTATGTTTTTTTTCATGACGACCAATAATAAACAACAGTGTTACCCCCTATGTTTTTTTTCATGACGACCAATAAAAAACTACAGTGTTACCCCTTGTGTTTTTTTTCATGACGACCAATAAAAAACAACAGTGTTACCCCTTATGTTTTTTTTCATGACGACCAATAAAAAACGACAGTGTTACCGCTTATGTTTTTTTTCATGCATCCAATAAAAAACAACAGTGTTACCCCTTATGTTTTTTTTCATGACGACCAATAAAAAACGACAATGTTACCCCTTGTGTTATTTTTCATGACGACCAATAAAAAACGACAGTGTTACCCCTTATGGTTTTTTTCATGACGACCAATAAAAAACAACAGTGTTACCCCTTATGTTTTTTTTCATGACGACCAATATGCAACAGTGTTACCCCCCATGTTTTTTTCATGACGACCAATAAAAAACGACAGTGTTACCCCTTGTGTTTTTTTTTATTACGACCAATAAAAAACAACAGTGTTACCCCTTATGTTTTTTTTCATGAAGACCAATAAAAAACAACAATGATACCCCTTATGTTTTTTTTCATGATGACCAATAAAAAACAACAGTGTTTCCCCTTATGTTTTTTTTCATGACGACCAATAAAAAACAACAGTGTTACCCCTTATGTTTTTTTTCATGACGACCAATAGAAAACGACAGTGTTACCCCTTATGTTTTTTTTCATGACGACCAGTAAAAAACGACAGTGTCACCCCTCATGTTTTATTTGATAAAAACGACAGTGTTACCCCCTATGTTTTATTTGATAAAAAACAACAGTGTTACCCCTTATGTTTTTTTTCATGACGACCAATAAAAAACAACAGTGTGACCGCTTATGTTTTTTTTCATGACGACCAATAAAAAACGACAGTGTTACCCCTTATGTTTTTTTTCATGACGACCAATAAAAAACAACAGTGTTTCCCCTTATGGTATTTTTCATGACGACCAATAAAAAACAACAGTGTTACCCCTTATGTTTTTTTTCATGACGACCAATAAAAAACGACAGTGTTACCCCTTATGTTTTTTTTCATTACGACCAATAAAAAACGACAGTGTTACCCCTTATGTTTTTTTTCATGACGACCAATAAAAAACAACAGTGTTACCCCCTGTGTTTTTTTTCATGACGACCAATAAAAAACAACAGGGTTACCCCTTATGTTTTTTTTCATGACGACCAATAAAAAACGACAGTGTTACCCCTTATGTTTTTTTTCATGACGACCAGTAAAAAACGACAGTGTCACCCCTCATGTTTTATTTGATAAAAACGACAGTGTTACCCCCTATGTTTTATTTGATAAAAAACAACAGTGTTACCCCATATGATTTTTTTCATGACGACCAATAAAAAACGACAGTGTGACCGCTTATGTTTTTTTTCATGACGACCAATAAAAAACGACAGTGTTACCCCTTATGTTTTTTTTCATGGCGACCAATAAAAAACAACAGTGTTTCCCCTTATGGTATTTTTCATGACGACCAATAAAAAACAACAGTGTTACCCCTTATGTTTTTTTTCATGACGACCAATAAAAAACGACAGTGTTACCCCTTATGTTTTTTTTCATGACGACCAATAAAAAACGAAAGTGTTACCCCTTATGCTTTTTTTCATGACTACCAATAAAAAACGACAGTGTTCCCCCTTGTGGTTTTTTTCATGACGGCCGATAAAAAACAACAGTGTTACCCCTTATGTTTTTTTTCATGAAGACCAATAAAAAACAACAGTGTTGCCCCTTATGTTTTTTTTCATGACGACCAATAAAAAACGACAGTGTTACCCCCTATGTTTTATTTGATAAAAAACAACAGTGTTACACCCATATGATTTTTTTCATGACGACCAATAAAAAACGACAGTGTGACCGCTTATGTTTTTTTTCATGACGACCAATAAAAAACGACAGTGTTACCCCTTATGTTTTTTTTCATGACGACCAATAAAAAACGACAGTGTTACCCCTTATGTTTTTTTTCATGAAGACCAATAAAAAACAACAGTGTTGCCCCTTATGTTTTTTTTCATGACGACCAATAAAAAAAAAGTGTTTCCCCTTATGGTTTTTTTCATGACGACCAATAAAAAACAACAGTGTTACCCCTTATGTTTTTTTTCATGACGACCAATAAAAAACGACAGTGTTACCCCCTATGTTTTTTTTCATGACGACCAGTAAAAAACGACAGTGTCACCCCTCATGTTTCATTTGATAAAAACGACAGTGTTACCCCCTATGTTTTATTTGATAAAAAACAACAGTGTTACCCCTTATGTTTTTTTTCATGACGACCAATAATAAACAACAGTGTTACCCCCTATGTTTTTTTTCATGACGACCAATAAAAAACTACAGTGTTACCCCTTGTGTTTTTTTTCACGACGACCAATAAAAAACAACAGTGTTACCCCTTATGTTTTTTTTCATGACGACCAATAAAAAACGACAGTGTTACCGCTTATGTTTTTTTTCATGCATCCAATAAAAAACAACAGTGTTACCCCTTATGTTTTTTTTCATGACGACCAATAAAAAACGACAATGTTACCCCTTGTGTTATTTTTCATGACGACCAATAAAAAACGACAGTGTTACCCCTTATGGTTCTTTTCATGACGACCAATAAAAAACAACAGTGTTACCCCTGATGTTTTTTTTCATGACGACCAATATGCAACAGTGTTACCCCCCATGTTTTTTTTCATGACGACCAATAAAAAACGACAGTGTTACCCCTTGTGTTTTTTTTTATTACGACCAATAAAAAACAACAGTGTTACCCCTTATGTTTTTTTTCATGAAGACCAATAAAAAACAACAATGATACCCCTTATGTTTTTTTTCATGATGACCAATAAAAAACAACAGTGTTTCCCCTTATGTTTTTTTTCATGACGACCAATAAAAAACAACAGTGTTACCCCTTATGTTTTTTTTCATGACGACCAATAGAAAACGACAG
The DNA here is from genome assembly GCF_026213295.1 of Gadus chalcogrammus. NCBI lineage: Eukaryota > Metazoa > Chordata > Actinopteri > Gadiformes > Gadidae > Gadus > Gadus chalcogrammus. The sequence continues at coordinate 20,252,914 of NC_079434.1, read as the reverse complement.
TGTTACCCCTTATGTTTTTTTTCATGACGACCAGTAAAAAACGACAGTGTTACCCCTTATGTTTTTTTTCATTACGACCAATAAAAAACGACAGTGTTACCCCTTATGTTTTTTTTCATGACGACCAATAAAAAACAACAGTGTTACCCCTTGTGTTTTTTTTCATGACGACCAATAAAAAACAACAGGGTTACCCCTTATGTTTTTTTTCATGACGACCAATAAAAAACGACAGTGTTACCCCTTATGTTTTTTTTCATGACGACCAGTAAAAAACGACAGTGTCACCCCTCATGTTTTATTTGATAAAAACGACAGTGTTACCCCCTATGTTTTATTTGATAAAAAACAACAGTGTTACCCCATATGGTTTTTTTCATGACGACCAATAAAAAACGACAGTGTGACCGCTTATGTTTTTTTTCATGACGACCAATAAAAAACGACAGTGTTACCCCTTATGTTTTTTTTCATGGCGACCAATAAAAAACAACAGTGTTTCCCCTTATGGTATTTTTCATGACGACCAATAAAAAACAACAGTGTTACCCCTTATGTTTTTTTTCATGACGACCAATAAAAAACGACAGTGTTACCCCTTATGTTTTTTTTCATGACGACCAATAAAAAACGAAAGTGTTACCCCTTATGCTTTTTTTCATGACTACCAATAAAAAACGACAGTGTTCCCCCTTGTGGTTTTTTTCATGACGGCCGATAAAAAACAACAGTGTTACCCCTTATGTTTTTTTTCATGAAGACCAATAAAAAACAACAGTGTTGCCCCTTATGTTTTTTTTATGACGACCAATAAAAAAAAAGTGTTTCCCCTTATGGTTTTTTTCATGACGACCAATAAAAAACAACAGTGTTACCCCTTATGTTTTTTTTCATGATGACCAATAAAAAACGACAGTGTTACCCCCTATGTTTTTTTTCATGACGACCAGTAAAAAACGACAGTGTCACCCCTCATGTTTCATTTGATAAAAACGACAGTGTTACCCCCTATGTTTTATTTGATAAAAAACAACAGTGTTACCCCTTATGTTTTTTTTCATGACGACCAATAATAAACAACAGTGTTACCCCCTATGTTTTTTTTCATGACGACCAATAAAAAACTACAGTGTTACCCCTTGTGTTTTTTTTCATGACGACCAATAAAAAACAACAGTGTTACCCCTTATGTTTTTTTTCATGACGACCAATAAAAAACGACAGTGTTACCGCTTATGTTTTTTTTCATGCATCCAATAAAAAACAACAGTGTTACCCCTTATGTTTTTTTTCATGACGACCAATAAAAAACGACAATGTTACCCCTTGTGTTATTTTTCATGACGACCAATAAAAAACGACAGTGTTACCCCTTATGGTTTTTTTTCATGACGACCAATAAAAAACAACAGTGTTACCCCTTATGTTTTTTTTCATGACGACCAATATGCAACAGTGTTACCCCCCATGTTTTTTTTCATGACGACCAATAAAAAACGACAGTGTTACCCCTTGTGTTTTTTTTTATTACGACCAATAAAAAACAACAGTGTTACCCCTTATGTTTTTTTTCATGACGACCAATAAAAAACAACAGTGTTACCCCTTGTGTTTTTTTTCATGACGACCAATAAAAAACAACAGGGTTACCCCTTATGTTTTTTTCATGACGACCAATAAAAAACGACAGTGTTACCCCTTATGTTTTTTTTCATGACGACCAGTAAAAAACGACAGTGTCACCCCTCATGTTTTATTTGATAAAAACGACAGTGTTACCCCCTATGTTTTATTTGATAAAAAACAACAGTGTTACCCATATGGTTTTTTTCATGACGACCAATAAAAAACGACAGTGTGACCGCTTATGTTTTTTTTCATGACGACCAATAAAAACGACAGTGTTACCCCTTATGTTTTTTTTCATGGCGACCAATAAAAAACAACAGTGTTTCCCCTTATGGTATTTTTCATGACGACCAATAAAAAACAACAGTGTTACCCCTTATGTTTTTTTTCATGACGACCAATAAAAACGACAGTGTTACCCCTTATGTTTTTTTTCATGACGACCAATAAAAAACGACAGTGTTACCCCTTATGTTTTTTTTCATGACGACCAATAAAAAACAACAGTGTTACCCCTTGTGTTTTTTTTCATGACGACCAATAAAAAACAACAGGGTTACCCCTTATGTTTTTTTTCATGACGACCAATAAAAAACGACAGTGTTACCCCTTATGTTTTTTTTCATGACAACCAATAAAAAACGACAGTGTCAACCCTCATGTTTCATTTGATAAAAACGACAGTGTTACCCCCTATGTTTTATTTGATAAAAAACAACAGTGTTACCCCATATGGTTTTTTTCATGACGACCAATAAAAAACGACAGTGTTACCCCTTATGTTTTTTTTCATGACGACCAATATAAAACAACAGTGTTACCCCTTATGTTTTTTTCCATGACGACCAATAAAAAACGACAGTGTTACCCCTTATGTTTTTTTTCATGACGACCAATAAAAAACAACAGTGTTACCCCTTATGTTTTTTTTCATGACGACCAATAAAAAACAACAGTGTTACCCCTTATGTTTTTTTTCATGACGACCAATAAAAAACAACAGTGTTACCCCTTGTGGTTTTTTTCATGACGACCAAAGAAAAACAACAGTGTTACCCCCTAGGTTTTATTTGATAAATATCGACAGTGTTACCCATTATGTTTATTTCATGATGGCCGATAAAAAAAGACAGACTTTCCCCTCATGTTTTTTCCATGTTGACCAATAAAATACGACGGCTGTATCCCTGTCAACGTTTTTGCGGGGATCCGAACCTGAGCTGTTTGGAGTGATAACCTCCGAACTTATCAATGCACCATCAAGACACCGACAAAAAACCACACAATTGTTATACTTGGCTTTATAATTCGTATGAAATAGAGAAATGAGCGATCCAACAGAGGACATCAACCGGACTTGAACCCCGGTCTCCAGGGGGTTACGCAGAGTGCACTCCACTGGACCACTGAGGCAGTAACAATGCACAAAAAACAATCACCAATAAAGAGGATATACATGACATTAAAATGAACGTGTGTGTTTCTATTATTTCCTTTGTTTTTTTTCATGACGACCAATAAAAAACGACAGTGTTACCCCTTATGTTTTTTTTCATGACGACCAATATGCAACAGTGTTACCCTCCATGTTTTTTTTCATGACGACCAATAAAAAACGACAGTGTGACCCCTTATGTTTTTTTTCATGACGACCAATAAAAAACGACAGTGTTACCCCTTGTGTTTTTTTTTATTACGACCAATAAAAAACAACAGTGTTACCCCTTATGTTTTTTTTCATGAAGACCAATAAAAAACAACAATGATACCCCTTATGTTTTTTTTCATGATGACCAATAAAAAACAACAGTGTTGCCCCTTATGTTTTTTTTCATGACGACAAATAAAAAACAACAGTGTGACCCCTTATGTTTTTTTTCATGACGACCAATAAAAAACGACAGTGTTACCCCTTATGTTTTTTTTCATGACGACCAATAAAAAACGACAGTGTTACCCCTTATGTTTTTTTTCATGGCGACCAATAAAAAACAACAGTGTTTCCCCTTATGGTATTTTTCATGACGACCAATAAAAAACAACAGTGTTTCCCATTATGTTTTTTTTCATGACGACCAATAAAAAACGACAGTGTCACCCCTCATGTTTCATTTGATAAAAACGACAGTGTTACCCCCTATGTTTTATTTGATAAAAAACAACAGTGTTACCCCATATGTTTTTTTTCATGACGACCAATAAAAAACGACAGTGTTACCCCTTATGTTTTTTTTCATGACGACCAATATAAAACAACAGTGTTACCCCTTATGTTTTTTTTCATGACGACCAATAAAAAACGACAGTGTTACCCCATGTGTTTTTTTTCATGACGACCAATAAAAAACAACAGGGTTACCCCTTATGGTTTTTTTCATGACGACCAATAAAAAACAACAGTGTTACCCCTTATGGTTTTTTTCATGACGACCAATAAAAAACAACAGTGTTACCCCCTATGTTTTTTTTCATGACGACCAATAAAAAACGACAGTGTTACCCCTTATGTTTTTTTTCATGACGACCAATAAAAAACAACAGTGTTACCCCTTGTGGTTTTTTTCATGACGACCAATAAAAACAACAGTGTTACCCCTTGTGGTTTTTTTCATGACGACCAATAAAAAACAACAGTGTTACCCCTTATGTTTTTTTCATGACGACCAATAAAAAACAACAGTGTTACCCCTTATGTTTTTTTTCATGACTACCAATAAAAAACGACAGTGTTCCCCCTTGTGGTTTTTTTTATGACGACCGATAAAAAACAACAGTGTTACCCCTTATGTTTTTTTTCATGAAGACCAATAAAAAACAACAGTGTTGCACTTATGTTTTTTTTCATGACGACCAATAAAAAACGACAGTGTTACCCCTTGTGTTTTTTTTTATTACGACCAATAAAAAACAACAGTGTTACCCCTTATGTTTTTTTTCATGAAGACCAATAAAAAACAACAATGATACCCCTTATGTTTTTTTTCATGATGACCAATAAAAAACAACAGTGTTTCCCCTTATGGTTTTTTTCATGACGACCAATAAAAAACAACAGTGTTACCCCTTATGTTTTTTTTCATGACGACAAATAAAAAACAACAGTGTGACCCCTTATGTTTTTTTTCATGACGACCAATAAAAAACGACAGTGTTACCCCTTATGTTTTTTTTCATGACGACCAATAAAAAACGACAGTGTTACCCCTTATGTTTTTTTTCATGGCGACCAATAAAAAACAACAGTGTTTCCCCTTATGGTATTTTTCATGACGACCAATAAAAAACAACAGTGTTTCCCATTATGTTTTTTTTCATGACGACCAATAAAAAACGACAGTGTCACCCCTCATGTTTCATTTGATAAAAACGACAGTGTTACCCCCTATGTTTTATTTGATAAAAAACAACAGTGTTACCCCATATGGTTTTTTTCATGACGACCAATAAAAAACGACAGTGTTACCCCTTATGTTTTTTTTCATGACGACCAATATAAAACAACAGTGTTACCCCTTATGTTTTTTTTCATGACGACCAATAAAAAACGACAGTGTTACCCCATGTGTTTTTTTTCATGACGACCAATAAAAAACAACAGGGTTACCCCTTATGGTTTTTTTCATGACGACCAATAAAAAACAACAGTGTTACCCCTTATGGTTTTTTTCATGACGACCAATAAAAAACAACAGTGTTACCCCCTATGTTTTTTTTCATGACGACCAATAAAAACGACAGTGTTACCCCTTATGTTTTTTTTCATGACGACCAATAAAAAACAACAGTGTTACCCCTTGTGGTTTTTTTCATGACGACCAATAAAAAACAACAGTGTTACCCCTTGTGGTTTTTTTCATGACGACCAATAAAAAACAACAGTGTTACCCCTTATGTTTTTTTTCATGACGACCAATAAAAAACAACAGTGTTACCCCTTATGTTTTTTTTCATGACTACCAATAAAAAACGACAGTGTTCCCCCTTGTGGTTTTTTTTATGACGACCGATAAAAAACAACAGTGTTACCCCTTATGTTTTTTTTCATGAAGACCAATAAAAAACAACAGTGTTGCACTTATGTTTTTTTTCATGACGACCAATAAAAAACGACAGTATTACCCCCTATGTTTTTTTTCATGACGACCAGTAAAAAACGACAGTGTCACCCCTCATGTTTCATTTGATAAAAACGACAGTGTTACCCCCTATGTTTTATTTGATAAAAAACAACAGTGTTACCCCTTATGTTTTTTTTCATGACGACCAATAAAAAACAACAGTGTTACCCCTTTTGTTTTTTTTCATGACGGCCAATAAAAAACGACAGTGTTACCCCATATGTTTTTTTTCATGACGACCAATAAAAAACAACAGTGTTACCCCTTATGTTTTTTTTCATGAAGACCAATAAAAAACAACAGTGTTACCCCTTATGTTTTTTTTCATGACGACCAATAAAAAACAACAGTGTTACCCCTTATGGTTTTTTTCATGACGACCAATAAAAAACAACAGTGTTACCCCTTATATTTTTTTTCATGACGACCAATAAAAAACATCAGTGTTACCCCTTATGTTTTTTTTCATGAAGACCAATAAAAAACAACAGTGTTACCCCTTATGTTTTTTTTCATGACGACCAATAAAAAACAAAAGTGTTACCCCTTATGTTTTTTTTTCATGACGACCAATAAAAAACAACAGTGTTACCCCTTATGGTTTTTTTCATGACGACCAATAAAAAACAACAGTGTTACCCCTTATGTTTTTTTTCATGACGACCAATAAAAAACAACAGTGTTACCCCCTATGTTTTTTTTCATGACGACCAATAAAAAACGACAGTGTTTCCCCTTATGTTTTTTTTCATGCCGACCAATAAAAAACAACAGTTTTACCCCTTATGTTTTTTTTCATGACGACCAATAAAAAACAACAGTGTTACCCCAGATGTTTTTTTTCATGACGACCAATAAAAAACGACATTGTTACCCCCTATGTTTTTTTTCATGACGACCAATAAAAAACGACAGTGTTACCCCTTATGTTTTTTTTCATGACGACCAATAAAAAACAAAAGTGTTACCCCTTATGTTTTTTTTCATGACGACCGATAAAAAACAACAGTGTTACCCCTAATGGTTTTTTTCATGACGACCAATAAAAAACAACAGTGTTACCCCTTATGGTTTTTTTCATGACGACCAATAAAAAACAACAGTGTTACCCCTTATGTTTTTTTCATGACGACCAATAAAAAACAACAGTGTTACCCCTATGTTTTTTTTCATGACGACCAATAAAAAACGACAGTGTTACCCCTTGTGGTTTTTTTCATGACGACCAATAAAAAACAACAGTGTTTCCCCTTATGTTTTTTTTCATGCCGACCAATAAAAAACAACAGTTTTACCCCTTATGTTTTTTTTCATGACGACCAATAAAAAACAACAGTGTTACCCCAGATGTTTTTTTTCATGACGACCAATAAAAAACGACATTGTTACCCCTTGTGGTTTTTTTCATGACGACCAATAAAAAACAACAGTGTCACCCCTCATGTTTCATTTGATAAAAATGACAGTGTTACCCCCTATGTTTTATTTGATAAAAAACAACAGTGTTACCCCCTATGTTTTTTTTCATGACGACCAATAAAAAACGACAGTGTTACCCCTTGTGGTTTTTTTCATGACGACCAATAAAAAACAACAGTGTTACCCCTTATGTATTTTTGCATGACGACCAATAAAAAACAACAGTGTTACCCCTTATGTTTTTTTTCATGACGACCAAAAAAAAAAGACAGTGTTACCCCTTATGTTTTTTTTCATGACGACCAATAAAAAACGACAGTGTTACCCCTTATGTTTTTTTTCATGACTACCAATAAAAAACGACAGTGTTACCCCTTATGTTTTTTTTCATGACGACCAATAAAAACGACAGTGTTACCCCTTATGTTTTTTTTCATGACGACCAATAAAAAACGACAGTGTTACCCCTTGTGGTTTTTTTCATGACGACCAATAAAAAACAACAGTGTTACCCCTTATGTTTTTTTGCATGACGACCAATAAAAAACAACAGTGTTACCCCTTATGTTTTTTTTCATGACGACCAAAAAAAAAAGACAGTGTTACCTCTTATGTTTTTTTTCATGACGACAATAAAAAACGACAGTGTTACCCCTTATGTTTTTTTTCATGACGACCAATAAAAAACGACAGTGTTACCCCTTATGTTTTTTTTCATGACGACCAATAAAAAACGACAGTGTTACCCCTTATGTTTTTTTTCATGACGACCAATAAAAAACAATAGTGTTACCCCTTATGTTTTTTTTCCATGAAGACCAATAAAAAACAACAGTGTTACCCCTTATGGTTTTTTTCATGACGACCAATAAAAAACGACAGTGTTACCCCTTATGTTTTTTTTCATGACGACCAATAAAAAACGACAGTGTTACCCCTTATGTTTTTTTTCATGACGACCAATAAAAAACGACAGTGTTACCCCTTGTGGTTTTTTTCATGACGACCAATAAAAAACAACAGTGTTACCCCTTATGTTTTTTTGCATGACGACCAATAAAAAACAACAGTGTTACCCCTTATGTTTTTTTTCATGACGACCAAAAAAAAAGACAGTGTTACCCCTTATGTTTTTTTTCATGACGACCAATAAAAAACGACAGTGTTACCCCTTATGTTTTTTTTCATGACGACCAATAAAAAACGACAGTGTTACCCCTTATGTTTTTTTTCATGACGACCAATAAAAAACGACAGTGTTACCCCTTATGTTTTTTTTCATGACGACCAATAAAAACAATAGTGTTACCCCTTATGTTTTTTTTCCATGAAGACCAATAAAAAACAACAGTGTTGCCCCTTATGGTTTTTTTCATGACGACCAATAAAAAACAACAGTGTTACCCCTTATGTTTTTTTTCATGACGACCAATAAAAAACAACAGTGTTACCCCTTATGGTTGTTTTCATGACGACCAATAAAAAACAACAGTGTTACCCCTTATGGTTTTTTTCATGACGACCAATAAAAAGCAACAGTGTTACCCCTTATGTTTTTTTCATGACGACCAATAAAAAACAACAGTGTTACCCCCTATGTTTTTATTTATGACGACCAATAAAAAACGGCGGTGTTACCCCTTGTGGTTTTTTTCATGACGACCAATAAAAAACGACAGTGTTACCCCTTTTGTTTTTTTTCATGACGACCAATAAAAAACAACAGTGTTACCCCTTATGTTTTTTTTCATGAAGACCAATAAAAAACAACAGTGTTACCTCTTATGGTTTTTTTCATGACGACCAATAAAAAACGACAGTGTTACCCCTTGTGGTTTTTTTCATGACGACCAATAAAAAACAACAGTGTTACCCCTTATGCTTTTTTGCATGACGACCAATAAAAAACAACAGTGTTACCCCTTATGTTTTTTTTCATGACGACCAAAAAAAAAGACAGTGTTACCCCTTATGTTTTTTTTCATGACGACCAATAAAAAACGACAGTGTTACCCCTTATGTTTTTTTTCATGACGACCAATAAAAAACAACAGTGTTACCCCTTATGTTTCTTTTCATGGCGACCAATAAAAAACGACAGTGTTACCCCTTGTGTTTTTTTTCATGACGACCAATAAAAAACAACAGTGTTACCCCTTATGGTTTTTTTCATGATTACCAATAAAAAACAACAGGGTTACCCCTTATGGTTTTTGTCATGACGACCAATAAAAAACAACAGGGTTACCCCTTATGGTTTTTGTCATGACGACCAATAAAAAACAACAGTGTTACCCCCTATGATTTTTTTCATGACGACCAATAAAAAACGACAGTGTGACCCCTTGTGGTTTTTTTCATGACGACCAATAAAAAACAACAGCGTTACCCCTTATATTTTTTTTCATGATGACCAATAAAAAACAACAGTGTTACCCCTTATGTTTTTTTTCATGACTACCAATAAAAAACGACAGTGTTACCCCTTGTGGTTTTTTTCATGACAACCAATAAAAAACAACAGTGTTACCCCTTATGGTTTTTTTCATGACGACCAAAAAAAAACAACAGTGTTACCCCCTATGTTTTTTTGCATGACGACCAATAAAAAACAACAGTGTTACCCCTTATGTTTTTTTTCATGACGACCAAAAAAAAAAGACAGTGTTACCCCTTATGTTTTTTTTCATGACGACCAATAAAAAACGACAGTGTTACCCCTTATGTTTTTTTTCATGACGACCAATAAAAAACGACAGTGTTACCCCTTATGTTTTTTTTCATGACGACCAATAAAAAACGACAGTGTTACCCCTTATGGTTGTTTTCATGACGACCAATAAAAAACAACAGTGTTACCCCTTATGGTTTTTTTCATGACGACCAATAAAAAGCAACAGTGTTACCCCTTATGTTTTTTTTCATGACGACCAATAAAAAACAACAGTGTTACCCCCTATGTTTTTTTTTATGACGACCAATAAAAAACGACGGTGTTACCCCTTGTGGTTTTTTTCATGACGACCAATAAAAAACGACAGTGTTACCCCTTATGTTTTTTTTCATGACGACCAATAAAAAACAACAGTGTTACCCCTTATGTTTTTTTTCATGAAGACCAATAAAAAACAACAGTGTTACCCCTTATGGTTTTTTTCATGACGACCAATAAAAAACAACAGTGTTACCCCTTAAGTTTTTTTTAATGACGACCAATAAAAAACAACAGTGTTACCCCTTATGGTTTTTTTCATGACGACCAATAAAAAACAACAGTGTTACCCCTTATGGTTTTTTTCATGACGACCAATAAAAAGCAACGGTGTTACCCCTTATGTTTTTTTTCATGACGACCAATAAAAAACAACAGTGTTACCCCCTATGTTTTTTTTCATGACGACCAATAAAAAACGACAGTGTTACCCCTTGTGTTTTTTTTCATGACGACCAATAAAAAACAACAGTGTTACCCCTTATGTTTTTTTTGATAAAAAACAACAGTGTTACCCCATATGGGTTTTTTCATGACGACCAATAAAAAACAACAGTGTTACCCCTTGTGTTTTTTTTCATGACGACCAATAAAAAACAACAGTGTTACCCCTTATGGTTTTTTTCATGATTACCAATAAAAAACAACAGGGTTACCCCTTATGGTTTTTGTCATGACGACCAATAAAAAACAACAGTGTTACCCCCCATGATTTTTTTCATGACGACCAATAAAAAACGACAGTGTTACCCCTTATGTTTTTTTCATGACGACCAATAAAAAACAACAGTGTTACCCCCTATGTTTTTTTTCATGACGACCAACAAAAAACGACAGTGTTACCCCTTGTGGTTTTTTTCATGACGACCAATAAAAAACAACAGCGTTACCCCTTATGTTTTTTTTCATGATGACCAATAAAAAACAACAGTGTTACCACTTATGGTTTTTTTCATGGCGACCAATAAAAAACAACAGTGTTACCCCCTATGTTTTTTTTCATGACGACCAATAAAAAACGACAGTGTTACCCCTTGTGGTTTTTTTCATGACGACCAATAAAAAACAACAGTGTTACCCCTTATGTTTTTTTTCATGATGACCAATAAAAAACAACAGTGTTACCGCTTATGTTTTTTTTCATGACTACCAATAAAAAACGACAGTGTTACCCCTTGTGTTTTTTTTCATGACAACCAATAAAAAACAACAGTGTTACCCCTTATGGTTTTTTTCATGACGACCAAAAAAAAACAACAGTGTTACCCCCTATGTTTTTTTTCATGACGACCAATAAAAAACGACAGTGTTACCCCTTGTGGTTTTTTTCATGACGACCAATAAAAAACAACAGTGTTACCCCTTATGTTTTTTTGCATGACGACCAATAAAAAACAACAGTGTTACCCCTTATGTTTTTTTTCATGACGACCAAAAAAAAAAGACAGTGTTACCCCTTATGTTTTTTTTCGTGACGACCAATAAGAAACGACAGTGTTACCCCTTATGTTTTTTTTCATGACGACCAATAAAAAACGACAGTGTTACCCCTTATGTTTTTTTTCATGACGACCAATAAAAAACGACAGTGTTACCCCTTATGTTTTTTTCATGACGACCAATAAAAAACGACAGTGTTACCCCTTGTGGTTTTTTTCATGACGACCAATAAAAAACAACAGTGTTACCCCTTATGTTTTTTTGCATGACGATCAATAAAAAACAACAGTGTTACCCCTTATGTTTTTTTCATGACGACCAAAAAAAAAAGACAGTGTTACCCCTTATGTTTTTTTTCATGACGACCAATAAAAAACGACAGTGTTACCCCTTATGTTTTTTTTCATGACGACCAATAAAAAACAACAGTGTTACCCCTTATGTTTTTTTTCATGACGACAATAAAAAACAACAGTGTGACCCCTTAATGTTTTTTTTCATGACGACCAATAAAAAACGACAGTGTTACCCCTTATGTTTTTTTCATGACGACCAATAAAAAACGACAGTGTTACCCCTTATGTTTTTTTTCATGGCGACCAATAAAAACAACAGTGTTTCCCCTTATGGTATTTTTCATGACGACCAATAAAAAACAACAGTGTTTCCCATTATGTTTTTTTTCATGACGACCAATAAAAAACGACAGTGTCACCCCTCATGTTTCATTTGATAAAAACGACAGTGTTACCCCCTATGTTTTATTGATAAAAAACAACAGTGTTACCCCATATGGTTTTTTTCATGACGACCAATAAAAAACGACAGTGTTACCCCTATGTTTTTTTCATGACGACCAATATAAAACAACAGTGTTACCCCTTATTTTTTTTTTCATGACGACCAATAAAAAACGACAGTGTTACCCCATGTGTTTTTTTTCATGACGACCAATAAAAAAAAACAGGGTTACCCCTTATGGTTTTTTTCATGACGACCAATAAAAAACAACAGTGTTACCCCTTATGGTTTTTTTCATGACGACCAATAAAAACAACAGTGTTACCCCCTATGTTTTTTTCATGACGACCATAAAAAACGACAGGTTACCCCTTATGTTTTTTTCATGACGACCATAAAAAACAACAGTGTTACCCCTTGTGGTTTTTTCATGACGACCAATAAAAACAACAGTGTTACCCCTTGTGGTTTTTTTCATGACGACCAATAAAAAACAACAGTGTTACCCCTTATGTTTTTTTTCATGACGACCAATAAAAAACAACAGTGTTACCCCTTATGTTTTTTTTCATGACTACCAATAAAAAACGACAGTGTTCCCCCTTGTGTTTTTTTTATGACGACCGATAAAAAACAACAGTGTTACCCCTTATGTTTTTTTCATGAAGAC